>NW_021319127.1:3361763-3367651 GCF_001605985.2 Dendrobium catenatum
TCCTTTTCTTCCTTTGTCGTCTTCTCATTCACCCAATTCTCCTTTCTTCTCCTTTCCTTTTTATGCTTTTTTTTTCTTTTTTTTTCCTTATTTGTTTTTTTTTTCCGATATTTTTTAGTTTTTAATCTCTTTCACCTCCACTTGTTTTAGCGATAGGAATAAAAAGAAGTTGTAAATCTTATCTCTGAATACGATCGTTCGCTCAAAATAGCAAAACGAACTCTCCAAACCCTCCGCGCGCGAGTTCGATCCACCCCTGCTCTGTTCTGTTCCGCCTGTGAGTCACTACTTATTGCTTTAATAACTGGCCGGTTCAGTTAAACCGGCAAGGTCCAGTTTTCACACAAATTGAGCTTCAATACTACCACAAAAACTCAAATTGAACATGAGTTCGAGCTTAAATAAGATTTTGAAAAACAAGCTCAATTTGCTCAACAGCTCAGTTTGGTTCATTTGCAATCCTAGTGTACATCTAGTCTAGTTGAACAAGGCTGCCTAAATTTTGAGATCAAGAGTTTTATTTAAAACTCAGCCAAGATTCATATCAATTCAATAGTCATTTGTTCGAGTTCATTTGAGTAAGTCTTATTTTAATTTAAAATTTTTAATAATTGACTAAAATTATTATCTAGTATAAAAGTATTCAAATATATTATTATAAAATAAATTAAATATAAATGCATAAACATGTATGCATATGTCATTTTATGTGCGACATAATTATGGAATATATATATATATATATATATATATAATATATATATAATATATTATATATATATTAATATATATATATATGTATATATATATATATATGTATGTATGTATTAAACACACATATAAATATTGTATATTCATACCTTTGTTGTTATCGTACGGTGAATGGCGCACCATGGCGGCAAAGGGTCCATTTGGAGCCTGGGCGCATAGCGGCACGGCGCGGCGCGCCGCTATTTTGAACATGGCGGCAAGCTTATATAAAAATTTAAAAATAATAAGCATGAAATTATGAAATATTATTTAAAATGAAAGACAAGCTATCATAATATAACATTACAACAATAACATAATAAGTTCGACTAAAGTAACATTCAAATATCTCATAATTCAAATACAATACAATCTTTTTTTTTAAAAGATCAAATAAGAATTTAATCTACTCTCTTCTTGAAGAATCATCATCATCAGCAAATTTAAAAGCTTCAATTAATCTCTTCAACATGTCGTCCTACATTCATAATCCTCTTCATCACCTCTCATACACAACGCTTATATCCTATAAGAACTGAATCTGACATTTTTGATGATCACCTTAAAACCAAACAAATTTAGATAAAAGAAACATACACGCGTGTCCAATTTGTTTTTAATATTTTTTTAATCGGACAAGTTTTCGGCGTGTCCGACACGTGTTGGACGAGTGTCGTGTCGAACACGGTGTCGGACACTGCACGCCTCTTTGAGGAGAAGTGTCGGTGCATCATAGGTAAAGGCGGAACATCAAAGGCCGAGTGGGTTACTTCAACCCTTACCGATTCCAGAGTGGAAGTGGGATGATATTGCTATGGATTTTGTATCGGGTTTACCCAGATCTCGGAAGGGTCATGATGCTATTTGGGTAGTCATAGATAGGCTTACAAAGTCTGCTCACTTTTTGCCTATTCGATTGACTAATTCAGTTGAGAAGCTTGCACTGTTGTATGTGGCTGAAATTGTACGATTGCACGGCGTGCCTAAGCCCATAGTATCTGATAGAGATGATAGATTTACTTCTAGAGTGTGGAGGAAAGTGCAAGAGGCTATGGGCACTAGATTGACATTCAGCACTGTTTTTCATCCTCAGACTGATGGACAAACAGAAAGAACCATTCAAACTCTGGAAGACTTATTGAGATTGTGTATCCTTGATTTTGATGGAGGTTGGGAATCTCATATTCCATTGATAGAATTTGCTTACAACAACAATTTTCAAGCCAGCATAGGAATGGCTCCTTATGAAGCCCTCTATGGAAGAAAATGCAGAACACCTCTTTGTTGGGCAGAGACTGGTGAGAGGAAGGTAATTGGATCAGATCTTGTTGATGATGCCACAAGCAAAATCAAATTGATCAGGGATAGGTTGCTAGCAGTTCAAGATAGGCAGAAAAAGTATTATGATGCTAAGCACCGCTTTGTGGAATTCAATGTGGGAGACTTTGTTTTTATAAGATTAGTCTGATGAAGGGTGTACTTCGTTTTGGCAAGGTTGGTAAACTTAGTCCCCGCTTCATAGGTCCTTTTGAGATAGTGGAAAGGATTGGAAAGGTGGCATACAGATTAGCATTACCCACTACATATGCTGTCCACAATGTGTTCCATGTTTCGTCACTGAGGAAGTATATATCGAATGATCCTTCTAAGATCATATCGGAAGATGTGGACTTACAGCCAGATCTTACATATGTTGAAGAACCGGATCGTATTCTGGAATTCAGTGTAAAGCAACTTAGGAGCAGAGAGATACCATTCGTGAAGGTTCTGTGGAAGCATGGATTGGAGAAGAATGCTACGTGGGAGAAAGTGTCAGAAATGAGGAAGGGTTATCCTCATCTCTTTGCGTAAGGTATGATTGTTGTTTCTCCTTTCTTTTAAATTTCGTGGACGAAATTTTTTATTAGAAGGGGAGAATTGTAAAACCCGAAAGTCGTCATTTGAGTGCGTCGCACGCATATCGATGCGCCGCGGCAAACTTAAGTGAAATTTCGATGTCGTCAGAAATTGACGAAATAAATTTTATTAAATTTGTCTCGAAATTTCGATCGAAACGGTATAAAGTACGTATATTAAATTTCGCACGATTTTGGAGTTAAAATTCGCCGAAGTCCGTTTAAGTAACGTTTAGCCATTCTACCCATTTTACCCTTCAAGGCTTATTAGGGAGAGTGATAGGATGAGGGGCACATGCATAACTTCCCTTCATAACTCTCCTTAAGCCATTCTCACACCTCCCTTGTTGTTTCTTTCGGCCGCACGCGAGAAGAGGAGGAGAAGGGCGACGGGAGAGCTTGGGGGAACGGCGGCCGGCGAGATTCCAGCGATGGATCTTTAGGAAAAGCGTAGGGGAAGACTTGAGGTACGTTTTTCTTAAAAGAAATGGAAGTTTTCATGAGATTTTTGTATAGAAAAATTTTAGGGTTTGTGTTTTTGAGAAATTTCTTTAGGAAACTTTTAGGGTTTGACGTGATCTATGTTTTCCTACCATTCATGTCAAATTTTTTTAAGAAAAACATTAAATCCGAAATTAGGGTTTTTTGTTTTATGCTTTATTTTATAGGGATTGTTAGAAGAATTTTAAAGAATTTTGAGTTTAAAAATTAGGGAAAGCTTAGGGTTTTCACAAACTTAGGAATTCTAGTATGGCATGTTCACTAAAGGTGTTTCAAATGATTTAGAGAGGTCTCTAAATATAAGAAATTGAAATTTTGAGAAAGAAAAATAATTTTCTTCATTATGTTATGATTAATTCCGAAAATAATAAGAATTTATTTATAAGTAAAAGAAAGAGGAATGTTTTAGAAGGATTTAGGATGAATTGGATGACTTTTTAGGTTCCTATATTTGCTATTTTAATTAAATCCGAAATTACTTTATATAAATATAAAAATTTTGTATGAGATTGATGTTCTTTGACTTTAAGGATAAGTGGAAGAAGGTTATAGGAAGCCTATAAAAGAAAATTTGAAACATAAAGTTTACATTAGCAAGAAGTTTAAATAGAGTTAAATTGTCTTTAGGTAGTGGCAAGAAGAAGCATAAAGAAAGCGAAGAAGAAGCGGATTTCATAGGTTGTGGAGGTAGGAAATTCTTTTCCTTCTCATGTTTATGTTATTTTGTCAATCTCTTATGATATTATTTGAGAAATAGAATAGTAGTTATCATGCCATACACATGCAATCTAGTTATTTCATTATTCCTTTCATGTTTTGTATTAGAAGTTATGAAATTCACGATTAGAAATTTATGTCACACATTTGTTCAAGGAAACATATATGACCTTGTATGCAATGGAAGGAATATATGTGCATATGAAATAATATAGAAAGAAATTGTGCATGATTGAATACGGAGTACCAAAGACGGTGCCAAAGGCACATATGGCCCTTGGGGCAAATGAGGAAAAAGAAATAAATGGCCAAAAGAGGTTTGTGTACCTGATCAGTACACCCCTGGTACTCCGAGACGGTTGAATATATTAAATAAGTGAGATGACATGCATTATACACATCTAAATGACATATGCATATGACATCTACATTATCTTTCATTATGACCTAATCAAGACATTATGAGTTAGATAAGAAACACATGTTCCCTTTTTCTTAAAGCATGTATATTTTTTAGTCAAATGAGCATGTTTAGGATTAGAAATTTCTGCTGAGCATAGCTCATTCCCTAGTTTTGGGAAATTTTCAGGAGACCCGACTCTTAGGTGATGGCTGATCACCCGAGGTTTACCTACAGTCGACACGCACCGGGTGACAGATTCTTTTACTATCTTTAGTAGTAGTAGTTGTTGCAGTTATTTTGTTATTTTGGATGGCATGCAGAGTATGTGTAAGAAGAAAAATTTTATTGTCATCTTGTACATTGTAATAGACCTGTGACATTGATATGAAAGTTTAGAGGCGCTTTTATTATTCTTAAATATCTTTATAATTGCATGGAACTGATGATGAGTACTTAAATTTACATGTCCGATATCGTTCCCGCCTCGTATCTACGAGCTAACCGGGCCGGATCGTGACATTTTAATTCCTTCTCGCCACTGTAGCTCAAGTCGTCTGCTAGGTTTTCTTTTGCAGCACTAAAGTTGTTTTTTATTTTTAATTCCTTTATGGCATTCCACAGTATTTGAAAAGACGGGACTAGCTGGAATTGCCAAAACGTAGTTTTCAAAGTTGAAAAATTACTATTTTTTATTAAAATTAAGATTTAAAACTTATTTTTATTCAGTTTTTCAATGGCTATTACCTAATTTGTTGCTTTCCTCCTATAACTTTTTTCCTTCTCTACACTGTATCTAACCTAGGTTGCTTAGTTTCATTTTGCGAGACTCAAATTGTATTTGATTTTTGCCTTCATTTCTCGACATGCTCAAAATTGCCAGACTCAAAATTGCACTCCTTTGAATTGCAAAGGGGTTTTTAAGTTGAAAATTTACCATTTTTTGCTGAAACTAAGATTGGAAAGTTGTACTATAGGAATTCAAATGTAGCGAATTGAAACACACGGTATTATGCCAGATTTTAAAGGATTTTGAGGAATTACATATTTTAGATTTTTCTTAGGTTCTAGATAGAACACCTGAGATGTGTAAAAAATACCATTATATAGTATATAGTGTGATAGAATTGAAATTTTCTTGTTATTCTCATGCGTGCAATTGGATGTGACTTATTCAAGAATTCTACAAGTTTTGATGACAACTTCAATAAAACGTGTATCTATGAAACGAAGTGAGGCATAGATATTCCAGTAATCAACTTAATTATTGGTTCTTTCCTCTAATGTGTTTAGAATTTTGGGTGTGAGACTGATTAAGTTTTTATCAAGTTTTCTGATAGGAAACACTTGGATTTCCAAGTGTTTCACACCAAAACCCAAGTAGATCTAGGTTGAACTGCTGTCCACAGCAGGAAAACAGCCAAAAACAGAGAAGAAACGTTGGAAAACGTAGGAAAAATAATACAAACGCTTTTATTTCGATAACGGATGAAAAGCACTTGCAAGATACAACTTTCCTTCAATTCGAGAGGAAGGAAAAACTCTCCCGAAGATCTCCGGCGAAGCCAAGAGCCCAAGACACCAAAACCTAGATCTCAAAATAATTCAAACTCCAGATGATTCCA
>NW_021319127.1:3367751-3385435 GCF_001605985.2 Dendrobium catenatum
TAGCCCAAGGAGCATTTTAGTCTTTTGTTTTTCTTTGTCATTGAAGGCCTATTTATATGGCCCTTCTTCTTGTTAATAGTTTTTAGTTTGTATGAATGAAAAATATTGGCCACTTATGATCTCTTTGTGAGTTCACTCCTCCTCGATCTCTTAGTGAGTTCGTAGGAGAAAGCGTAGATCTCTTTTGTAGTTCTTAGATCTCCTTGTTCTACCATTTTCTTCCTTATTTCTTGTGATCGATTTGTCGTCGTGGAGATCCGGTTGAAAGCACTTGTGGGAAATTGGAATTTGCTCCTTGAATTCTATATTTCCCCTACCTCTTCCCCTCCCTTGCTCATTGCCGCCGCCCCCCCCCCCGGATTACCCAGCCCCGGCCTGCAGCTCCCATCCGCCGGCCAGCAAGCCACCGGCCAGCCCAACCCGCCTGCCAGTAGCCGCCGGCCAGCCCTCCAGCCTGCCAGCTCCCTTGCGCCGCCAGGCCACCTTGAGCCCTTGCCGCTGGCCTCCCTTTATCCCTCCTTGCAATTTGAATTTCCCTCCCTTAATGACCTTCCAATTGAGTCCCTTAAATTAGGGAATTAATTAAGAGGAGTTACAATTTTTTGAAATTCAAATTCCCTCTTATTTTAAATTGTGGAAAGTTACTTAAGCCACAATTAAATCTGAAATTAAAATTCAGATTTAATTGAATTTTCTTACTTAAACTTGGGCCCACTCTTATAACTCCTAAATCTCTCTCTCTCCTCCTTATTGGGCCGCCACTCTTAGTGGGCCTCTTTCTCCTTCCAAATGACATATGAACACCACGAATTCAGCCCAAAGCTTCTCCCCATTGCCGCCCCTCTCTCCCTCCTTGGATTAATTTGAAATTCAAATTAAATCCCTCTCCTAAACCACTAAAATCTGAACTTTATTTCAGATTTCCTGCATTTGCCTCTTAGCCCCCACCATAGCTTCAAGAAGAAAGGATAAGATGTTAGATGCTCACTGGTCATCCCATGGACTACCCGCCACCGACTATCGCTCCAACGGACTACGCTTTTGTGCGCCATTTGTCTCCTAGTGGCATGGCTCGGTTGATCTCAATCTTCCTCCATTAAAAGTGCCACCAACAAGAGAGTGAGTGAGAGACCCCAGGTGAGAGTTCTATTTGTTAATTGTGGATTATTGTTTCTCCCCATAGCATTACTCTTTAATTCTATGTTGTCAATTTGATATTGTCCCGTTAATCTAGTTTTGACCGCATGCCTTACTTAATCTTGAATTGATAATTCTGAAAACCTAACTTGGGTAAGCATTAATTCTATAACTAGCAAAGCTTTAACAATCTTATATTAAAATCCCCAAGCAGTTCTTGTTCATCGCAGGTTGTATCACATCAAATTTGATGTTGTTATTTTCTAATGTGTGTCATGATGTTTCTAGATGTTCATGTATGTCAAAAAAAAATTAATAGATTTAGCAAAAAATGTAAATATCACGGTCCGTTTAATTATATTTTACCCGTGCGTCAAGTTTCAGTTAATTTTGGTCAAGACAATACATGCATAAGTATGTTATAAGAACATATAAATTAAATTTGAAGATAAATCAATTGATTGTTGTTAGATTCCAATCAATAAAATCACTTAAGTTTCATGGAAGAAAGATAGATTTCAAAGTTCCGATTTCTCTGGTCATTTCTGCTTTACAGTAAAATATAACATTATTAGCGAGCAGTAATGTAAAAAAGTGGAGGTTGTGCATCTTCTCTTACAAGGACTTAAATTTTATTCCCAGTCGCTTCAAAATATCAAGAAATCAGTTGTGACGTATAGCATGCTACACTAACGTTTAAATCATGCTAATTGATCGCCAAAAATTTAGTGCTTCAAATGCTCAGCTAACAGAGATAATAATATAGAAATCTTGCTTTTCAACGCTACTTAATTTAGGTTAGGTAAACACCTTGATAGCACCCATATAAAGACAGCAAACACCTTGAGAAAGTACTTCTTAAATCGTTGACAATTTGGTAATATTTCATCCTTTTTTTAACTTTTTAGTTTTGATGGTTAGCATATGGTGAGAAATTTATCATAAATAGTGTTATCATGATTTCATTCCATTAGATTTAGCATGTTTTCTTCCATTGTCATTTTTGGCATATTATTGACAGTAATAAAAAACATTTTCACATACAAAAAATTAAAATAGAACCCCGAAACTATTTGAATAAGAGGCAATATTTTCTAATAACAGCATGTATCATTAAAGATCCAATCGAGATAAACAAAATACCTATAGTAGCCTTGGATGAAGTAAGAAGAGCTAGACTATATGTTCTGTTGCAAGCCCTTAATATTGACTCAATTGCAGATTTAACTTTTGGGATGTGATGAGCAATATCATGATCTGAGAATGCAATAAAATGTCAAACCATAAAAAAACATTATATATATAACACAGAGAGAGAGAAAAGAACTAAATTAGTTCTTTGACTCTTTATAAAGGATCAAAATGATTCTCAACTATATTAAAAAACTATTTTGGTCCCTCAAGTCTTTAAAAAGGAATCAAAATAATCTCATGGTAAGACTATTTTGATTCCTCTTTAAAAACTTGAGAGAACAAAAATGATCTTTTAATATAATCAGGGACTATTTTGATCTTTCATAAAAAGTCAGGGGAACATTTTGATCATTTTTTCTATATAAATACAAACCAATAATCAAAGTGGATTTCTAAGACTGATGTAATACCTTGGAAAACTTCCAATCCAGGACGTTTACTTGAGGAGGACTTCGCAATGTCAAGCAAAGCCCTCAAACCAATAACTTTTGCATCACTAGAACCATCTGGTCGCAATAACTCCAATATCATATGGTTCATTGAGAAATCAAGATTGCTTTCAGCTATAGTCACACAAAATTCGACAAGCTTATCATGCTGAGCATCCTGAGTTAACAAGCTTTTTCTTAAAACTGTCAGCAACTGTGAAGTTACACTATCTAGATAATCCCATACACGATTTTTTGGTTGGTAACTAGCATATACGCTTAGGTAAAACTTCACCACACGATGGAGACAGTCCAATGCCATTGAACGATGATTCTTATCCTACATAGAATATAAAGCTTCAGCAATACTGAAGGTAAATAAAAAACAATACACTATAACAAGATCTAGAACAGCTCAAAATAACTTCCATAAGACAACATAAAACAAAGGCATACAGTTTTTTAATAAAAAGAACTACCGGCTAGCTCTGGACTTCGAATAAGTTTCACAATATGAAGCCTTACTTTGAGATATTTGTACAAAAGCTCCATATGCGGCCCAAAATTACCATTGAATGTTTGTGGATCACCAAGGCAGAGAAGAAGAGTCACCAAGGGAAACCCAACCTGAGAAGTCAGAAGAAAGAGCACGTTAAAGTTCAAAATTATAAGGTTAGCATTTAAAGCTTGGCAAATTACATCAAAGGATCTGAGAAACAAGTAGCAATATTTTCAGTAAACTATTCAAAATGTCATAGAATTGACAACTACCACGTCATAAACAATCTACCAACCTAAGTATCAAAAACAATGCCAACTCTAGAGAAGTTACACCAAGGAACTTCAAGTAAATGACAACACTGGCCTCGTGTTTCTAGAGAGAAATTCTATAAAGATGATTAGTTCTTGAATGCATGATCCATTGAGATGAAATATGAATGTTCAATCAAATGGTGGACTACACGAAAGCGAAGTGTGGTAATAACAAAAAACAAGGTCGTATTAAAACAGCAGTCAAAAAGTAGGAAAAGGAATAAAAAAATTCTAAAGCTACCGTAATATGCTTGCTCTGTTTTTCCATCCAATGCATAAGTTGGCCTCTAATTCGAGTAACAGCTTCATACCACAACGTAAGAGCTGGATCCACCCCTGAAGGAGGCCACTCGTTCTTTCCTCCCTCTGTGAGAGGTGCTAATATGCTTGAAAGCATATTGCAGAGGGCATGATGGAGCTCACTTTTCCTTTTATGAGCAAGTCGATTGAGAGGATTTGCTTTTGCTACAAAGGATGCAGATGCATTCAAGCCACCCTCAGTTCTAACCTGCCAAAATAAAAAAGTTGCATCAGGCATAAAAAAATAATTTACTCCCAAAAGAATACCATGTAATCATAATAATCGACCCCTAGTGATGCATGCTATCATAACACAAAAAAGGCATTTTTTATGATTCAAATAAAGCAGCAAAGCTTCTCCAAAAGATGTCCCCACCACAAGAAACATCACACTGGAGGTAGGCATCTGCACACACCACAAAGAAATGGATTAAGATTTTCTTTATCAAGCAAGCAAATTTTGGCAATGCCAATAATATGAGGCATGTTTTTGACAGACAGCACCATAATAATTGGGATTACCAATTGTAATTCGATCAAATGAAAACTCAATTGTAATATGGTGTATGAAAGAACTCAACTGTTGGCAATCATCATGGCACCATCGTATCTCGACATATTGTTAGCACAACTTTTGTTAATATTAACAAGCTCTCTGCTACAAGAAGCTTACAGCTTATGAATTACATCATTATTAGGGTTGCATTGTACGTCATATTCAGAGGCATATTCTAACATATGAATGCTTCGGTCTAATTCCCTTGAGAACAAACCCACGAGTCAATAGCACAATGAGGCTGTCAAAAGGCATTATTGGTTCTATAATAGTGAGTTTGAGTTAATGATAAGGTCACAGGTTTACCATTTGTAGAATTCCATTATTATTTACTATAAAACAGTTTACCTATTAACTATAATCAAGGATGTGGGTTATATTACCCAATTCTTCATTACTTGTTTCTTGCTTTAGCATAGGCAATAAGGAAATTAGTATCCAAGATTCAACGAGCGATATTGTTCTCCTCTCTCCTATTTACATTATATGGATTCTGTAATTAGGGCAATGCAAATAAGTTTGCTTCATCTCAAAATTTTGCATGGAATAAGAGCATTAAGCTAAGATCCACCCTGCACTCAAGTCAAACACTAAATTTCAAAGATTGCTGCCACAAGCTCTTGTCTAAACTTCGAACCATACCTCTAACTCTCGATGCGACTTCGAAGATCACCAATTCTACCTCTCGTATTATTGTCCTCTGCTTGACCTCAATAAAGTTCGATAAAGTTCACTAATCCTTATCCCAACATAGCTCTCAAACCGTGTTCTTCTCCAATCATGTCCTTTGCTAGATCATAGAACTTAAGGTATTATGATGATCAAGTGCAACATAGCAGAAAGACAAATATCCTTCACCACCAATGTAACCAACCCTAAGTCCTATCACGGGCAATAATAATGCTTCAGACAGTAACATTTTCCCCATTAGAGAACAAAAAATGAATGGAAACAATTGCCTTCAATAGTCTCAATCTGATATGGCATTCATCTAAAAAAAGGGAATGACTGTGAAAAGTGAATGATATTGGAAAAGTGAAATAAATCATATATGAGGGATAGGCTCGCACATATAAAGACAAAAGACCTGATGAGATAAGTCTACACTGTCGAAATTCTAAAAGTTGAAAATTTGGATCAAACCTTAAATGAGATAGCAGCTTCAATTCTAAAAGTTGAGAATTCGGACTCAATCTTGAATTGAAAAGCTGAAATAGTACAAAAACATATAGCCATTATATGACTTGTATAAAGGTATTGAACAGTGAACAAGACAGAAAGTGATGTTATGCATTTCTGATAATCAGTATGATATTTATATTTTTTTCAAATTAATTGTCAAAATGTTATTATTATTTCTTATACATTGCTTGCGTATTCCATTGAGACCTAACTCATTAGCAGTTGTACTACTATAGGTAAGGGGAAGGAGCCAGTGGAGTAATAATGATGTAGAACAAACATGTGAAGATGAGTTGCTTAAAAAATTTGCACGCTTAATATTTTGAGAACAATATTAAATAAAACTTATGCCGATTTAAACGCTAAGATAAAACAATAAGGCGATAAAACAAGCTTAGGCTAAATCACATGCATAGGAGTTAAGGTCGTAAAACAATCAATTAATCTAACATTGCGTACGTGGTTGGTTTTCAACGATAATCCCTAAACTAACAATGAGATTAGTCACTAAGAGATGTCCCTCACTCAACTCTCTAATATACTATACTTTAGAGGAGAGAATTAACATAGTCCTAGTGAATCAAATTAAAACCATAATCAAGGATGCAACTATGAAAATAGAGAGTCGGTGTCGAGTTTACCCAAAGATAAGAGAGATAAGCACTCTGGCAAGGTCGTTTGAATGCTGGGAAAGAAGTGGGCAGCAGTCAAGAGCCTTCTCGCACCAAGGAATGGCTGGGAAGAGGTGCAAAACTTCAGGACAACAGCAGTTTTGACCTTGGATAGGCCTTGGACAGCACCCCGTAATGCTTAGAAACGTCTTGGCATGCCCCTTGGGCTGCTGGGAGCTGTGGACAGCAAACTGTGGTCTTCCTTGCTGCTGGACAGCAAGACACGCTTGATGGATTCGGAGAGCAGCAAGCAGGAATTAAAGAAATGATTTAATTAGGAGGAAGATTTGAAGTTGACATTCAAAATAATCCCAAATATGATTGGTAGGGACGGCTGTTAAGGGCATTAATGGGGGAATTTAATTAGGAGTTAGTACTAGATTGGAGGAAAAATAGGGAGAGAGAGAGAGAGAGAGAGAGAGGGCCAGCCATAGGAAGAGGGAGGAGTTATGCCTAGGTGCAATGTATGTGGACCAAATGCATTAATTGGATATTGAAATTAAATCTGAAATTTAATTTTAGATTTAATGTAATTAGGAAGGTTTCTTAATTAAAGATTATCAAAGAGGAAAGTATTTGAAATTCTAATATAGAATTGATTTCAAATAAAGACAATTTCCAAATTGACATGAGTTATTTTAGGAAAGTAATTAAGGGAAATTTGAATTTTGAATTTCAAAATCCAAGGGAGGTTTAGAGGGAAGTGGAGTTTGGGATGAGATCAATCATTCCAACCCAATTTAAAATTAAATTGGGATTAGATTCAAGACTTGCCTAATATGGCTTTGTAATTTATGAAACTATTTGAATTTCAAAAGTTGAATTCCAAATTGTTAAGATTAAATTCCCAAATCACTTAGACTATTTTAGGCAAGTATTAATGATGAGTTAATTCATCATTCAAGGAGAGAGAAAGCATGTGGCCGGTGGTGGAGCTTTGGGAGGGTGGTGGTTTGGTATGGAATTGGGGGTGGAGTTAAGATGGGGAAGTTGGGCCGGGTGGGGGGGAAGAAACGGCTAAGGGAGGCCGGCGGGTCTTGAGGTGGTGGTCGGGTAGGGGAAAATGAGGGGCGGTGGAAACAGGGGCAAGCCAGTGGGGAAGAAGGGAGAGGTCGGAGGAGATGCGAGGAACAAAAAGTAGAGCCGCAAACCTTGGACCCTTCCAAAGGTTGACGGGTATTGTGATTGCCCACACCTTGGGTCTTCCTTCTTCTCTCAAATACTCAATATTGAGGGAGACAAAGACAACTCATAATTTTATTAATCAATCATCATCCCAAAATACAAGAGAACTAGCCTATAAATAGGCCTCATGAAAAGAAAAGAAATTATGACTAAACTGCCCTTCGGGCTACAACACCACATGACCACCCCTAGGGGTAAAATGGGAAAAACAGAAATATAAAATAAACTAATACATAAAACACATAAAAAAAACTCCAGATCGTAGCCGCTGATCTCTAATGTCCTCATCAAATAATCAGGACAGTTGACTACTCTTTTGTGTATATACACTTTTTGGGTGTATAAGGAGATATGAGTAGGAGCTGTACAGACTTTTGAGTATGTAAATAAATTTTAAAAAGTTAGTAAAGTATGTATTTCAATTGAGGTTGTATTTTATCTTAAATGTGTTACATATGCTTAATGTTGTTATATATAAAATTTGATATGTTAGAATAGTCTAAATAGGCTACTCTTACTCACCTACTTCAGATATAAATAGTTCATAATGAAAGTTAGTAAGAAGGAGGTCTATTCAGATTCTCCTTCTTTGATACCCTCTAAATTGACTATAAGAGGGGTCAAATTTAGGGATCAACAGAGCTCGATTTAATTGATCGGGTTCAATTGAACACGATTGGGTCCGATTTAACTCAATTTGAGTTGAATCAACACAAAAAATACATCAGCAAAGCTTTGTTTTGTTAACAAATAGTAAATCAGCATAATGTCATGTTATAAAGATTGTTAAGGTTGTATTGGACCGTGACATTTTCAAGAGTAATGTACAACAATGACCACAGAGCCCTTAAATTTATTACCATGAAGCTCTACCAAATATATCGAGCACAAGGAATCACTTAAATATGATAACAATCATCTAAAGTTCAACAGTGCATCCAATGGACATGTTTTGTATCGCAAAACATGCTCTGACATGAAACTAAACATTAAGAAATCCTGCAAACAAATTTATTCACACAACCATTATACATGTAAATATGAATCATTCAAGAAGATTTTCTTTTAACTACTAGGGTAAACATGCAAATATCTAAGTTAAACACTGAAATAAGAAAGCTTGTGTCAGACAACTTTTTCTGTCTTCATTTCAAGCCAAATCCATAGTGGTAAAATTAATATACTGATTATATTGGTGAAAAAACTTTTTAGGTCAAATTTAAATATTCTCTTCTCACTTTAAATCCTTTCAAACTATCAATATATGTCCTTGTATCAGACAACAAAAGGTCAACAACCCTACCAAAAATACTAGAATTGGACCTCTATCAACTATGTAAACCTTTAAATTAATGTCTACTTATGAAATAAATACCACAAATATATATTACAGAATTTACAATAAAAGAAAAAAACTGATCAGTGAAAAAAAAAAATCATCTTATAAATTTTCTTAAAAGAAATATGGAAAGAGTGGCAAAAAAAAGCGTTAAAATAATTTTTAATCAGTATAATCCATATTCAAATAATTTACTAAAAAGGTCTAAAATGACAGGTAGCAATACACACCATAGGAACTCAAAAGAGGCGAGAGACCTCAAACTTAAAATGAAAGTAAATAGTGCTCACCCCTAACTTAAGATAACGCATTCCATTTATTATACTTAGTGTCTCGCTTCTTGCAACACTGGTGTCGATTCGTCGAGTATTCAATTCCATGAAAAATCGTTCTGTCACAGAACTAAACCTATAAAACCCAAAGGAAGGCTTCAGTATTTTAACAGAGGATTCAAAATACATAAAACGGTTAAATTTATACATTAAAACAAGAGTGTTAAATCTCTTATCAGTGGAGAACGTCTAGAAACCATATATTATAGCTTAACTTTGCATGCTAAGATATTAGATTTTTAAAGAAACAAGAAAACATTAATGAATTCTTCTGAAATGTTTGCATGCAAAACATAAGATCGGCATGAACTATGATTCATGACTTTGCAAAATGATTTCTTAAGCAAACATATCTTGGAAACCAAAGGCTTGCACTGTGAGAAACTCCACATACTGCCCATAATTTTCTCAAGTTAGGGCCATAACAGAACCTAAACATCATGTTTCCTAAGTCTGAGGCAATTAATATGCCTTTTGATCTCAATGGTAAAAAAGTATACAACCGTACATTTGCATTTTTCACATTCTAAATACTGAAGACATACAGAAGTCAAATTAAAATGTAAGCCAATAATACAATTGAATACTTGAACAACACACAAACTAACAAAAGAAAGCATTAAAAATAAAAAATCATAGCACCCGAAGAGCAAGCAAATGTGCCTCTGCATTACTACGTGTTAATGCATCCCAATCTCATGGTTTCTTAAGACTTTCATATTAAGAACCACAACTTTACCAACAGAAATTCTCTAGCTAATTGTGACTTCACGTGAGAAAATTGGTTAATCAAAGATCTTTCTCTAAAAGATTGCCACTGTAGAATTTAAAATGATAATTTGTGATGTTGAGAATAGTAGTAAATCAGGGAAATAGGCTAGATGCAAGGGACATAAAAAAACACCATAATACAAAACTGGAAAGACGTACACCAGACAAGTTAGCACCTTTTCGTGCATTATCTTAAGAAAGTAGGTGCATTGTAATTGATTGGTATTAGTTAAAGTTAAAGCGCCAGGCAACATTGTGTACAACATCATCCAGAGGGTGAAGTAGAATCCATACAATACAAAGTTCACCAATCAATAATGCAACAGTGCAAGTTTATGAAGCTAGAGAAAATTCTACATCCTAAAAGATTTAATGAAAAATTAACATCATTATACTGAAATAGAGTCACTTTAGGCGCACCAAATGGGTTATCTCCAATGCAATCTAGAGTCCAGTTATGAACCAGGAGTAAGCCTGCATACAAAAACCACTATCATAACCTGAAGTGGCTCGAGCCTCCTGCACTGGGTATGCTCCTAAATGTCAATCAGTTTGTATATAGATATACCAATAAAGCATTGATACAAACCACACAACCACATAAGAATACCTTAGCAATTTATACTACTAGAAACTATTATTATTCAGCATATAATACACCATAGGCATACAGGTTCTGAGAGGATCCACTGCGAGAGTACTCATGGTGGCTATAGATATGCAATGGAAGATGGTACACTTGATTTCAAAGTAATATATTATCTTGCAATGGTGAATACATGCTTGAACAAACTAAAAGATCACTTGGTTACCTACAGAAGTGGAGTCATCAAATTACAAATAAAGCCAATAGTGATACATTCTTTCCTATAATCCTTATTTTTGCTACTAAAGTAAAGTGTCATAGAATCTACAAACTAGCCTTAATCTAAATTCCTCTCCTTTGATTGAGAGTGGTAATAAACCATAAGGCTTACACCTAAAGAATTGGGTGGGGATTTTCAAAGCTTTTAGGGTTGTAATTTAGTCATTTATATTAAGTTGAGCATGACAAATGAGAATGTTGAGATTAATGTATGTCAATACAATGAAGAAAAAATTAAGAAATGTTTATATTTAAGGAATGGATGGAACTGCATTTATTTATGATAAAGTGAGAAAAAATAAATATAAGTTGTTGTGTAACAAAGGATGGAAAATGCACCCGTTAGATACGTACATAAAATTAGCATCATAGGATTCAAAGAAAAAGAATAAAAGGTTACATGATTCAAAATTATTCAAAAAGATTTACGAAGAATATGTTTCGCGCCTTAAACAATACTCGACGGGAATGAAAAGTGAGGATTCATAACACCAACCCCAAATAGTTAGAATAAGGCTAATGAGATTGATGATCAAATTGTTGAAAACTCCCATCCCAAATTGTTTGGACAAGGCTATGAAGATGATGATATCAAACACTACTGCAAAAAACATATAATCAACTATTTCAACATCAAAATCTGACATTAGATTTTTTAAAGCACAAATTAAATAAGCATAAAGTTGTGAGTCTACAATTTAAATGTGATTCAATCACAATTTACCTTTTTCTCATACAAGAATTGTCAATTATTTTGAGCCCTAAGACAAAAAAGAAATAATAATAAACAAGAAAATTGTTCAAACATACCTGATTTTTGATAAAGCACCTAAAAGCTGTGCAACGAGGTCCAAGAGAAGCCCTCTCAAGTCAACTAATGAAGGATACTCAACCTGACTGACAACCCTGCAAGAACAAAATCACCCGGTGAATCTCTACCCAGATAAGTGAAATAGGGCTTGCAAAGTGCACTACTAGTAAATCAAGAACGTGACAGAAACATGATAGCAGCCATGTAAGATGTAACCTGCATGCAAGGTGAACGTGCATGCAATGGCATTGCAAGCAAGCCAGGAAGATGCAGGCGCGAACTTCATTTTTCACAGCTTAGCTAAACGAAAGAGAAGGATAGAGATGGGTTAAATCCTTTATCTATGATGAACCGACACTTCTCCTCAAAGAAGCATGCAATGTCCAACATGTATCAGACACGACACACGTCCAACATGCAATCGACAGATATCTGACACGCTGAAGAGGTGTCCGATTAAAAAAATAGTTAAAAAAATTGGACACACATGTTTAAAATATTTTAAGAACTTTTTTAATATAATTTATTACATCTCAAATTTTTCTTTAGTAAAAAAAAATAAAAACAAATCTCTTATTTCCTCTCCAAAACCTCAAATCAATTACCCATATTCAATACCTTATTCCCTGAATATTTTCATTTTCATTTCTCGCAGTTAAGATTTCACAACAACTCAAAGTCATCTCAATATCGATGTCCAATGCCGTTAAGTCATCTCAATATTGATGTCCAATGCCGTTATAACATCAGTATTTTAAAACTATCTCAAAATAAAATTTTGATGTTCTGTTGACATTGACGCACCACAATCACACCCCTGTGCCATATCGGCATCTCATCTTTGTTCGATATCGTCTTGATATCTACTAGACTGCTACCGATGTCATCACGAGATTGATAACCGACGCCGTCTTAGCATCAATGTTAGATGCCCATTACACAACAACGATGTCATATTATCAAGAGCATTGTTGTCTCCCCTCTTAATGCAAAACATAACATGATATCAAAGTCCAACTCTTGACATCCTAATATTAATTTTTTTAAGCACAAATAATAGTTAAATTACTTATAATTTCTCAATTATTCTTAATATTTTGCTTATTCAATTTTTATATATTATACATAATATTTAATATATAAAATTATAATACCATGTTCAACTCATGTCTATTTTATATTTTTAATAATTAGCATGTCATGTGCCTCATGTCCATGTTTATGTATCATGGTCCTCTATCCATCAAAGCCATTTTATGCTTGTTTTTTCTTTAGTTTAGAAGGATATAATATTACTCATATAACAATTGGGTATATGAGATAGTTGAAATATACGATAACTTGATCTCAAATATAACTTAATTAAGTTCGTGATCTAACCCAATTAAATCAAGCCTCAACCCTGGGACTCAAAATAACTCAAGTAGTGCCTAGTAGTGCCCAATCAAAAGTACTCAAATTAACTAAATTTAACCCAATCAAAAGTACTCAAATAAACTAAATTTAATAACTTCAAACTTTATGGTAAATAATAGCAAGATTTAAAAACTTAACGGATCAAACAAGAAATAAAAATAAAGCATCATTTAAAACTTGCTGTAACGCTCAATCAATCATACTTTGGACTTCCATTAAAAATATAAATAAGTGAACAACCTATCTAACAGTCCAAAAATGAGAGCATTGGCCACCCATTTACTAGCCCAATGTGAAAAGAATCACAATCCAAGTCGGGAGAGATGACATCGATTCAAAATTGACATCAAATCACAAACTAACATGTAATAAAATTCCGAAATATTTAATCCTTTTCATGTAACAAAAACAAATAAAACTAAACATTCAGATGGATGATTCATTATTTGGATTGAAATTTCACAAGCCGTTCAAGCTTGTTAAAGTAGTCCCCTTTCTCCCTTAGAGAACTTCCTTGCTGTCCTGAGGAGTTTCCAAGGTCAAAAACTGCTGTCCGCTGATTTCTGTAGGGTTCCCAACATCGTATCTTTCATCCGAAAGACTCCAACTGCTGTCCACTTCTTCCCCAACACCAAAGTGACTACGCCGGAGCTCCGTATTTGTCTCTCTCTTTGGAATATTAAGCGTGCAAATTTCCTTTAAGCAACTCATCCATGTAATTATGTTTCACATCACAATCATACTTTGGACTTCCATTAAAAATATAAATAAGTGAACAACCTATCTAACAGTCCAAAAATGAGAGCATTGGCCACCCATTTACTAGCCCAATGTGAAAAGAATCACAATCCAAGTCGGGAGAGATGACATCGATTCAAAATTGACATCAAATCACAAACTAACATGTAATAAAATTCCGAAATATTTAATCCTTTTCATGTAACAAAAACAAATAAAACTAAACATTCAGATGGATGATTCATTATTTGGATTGAAATTTCACAAGCCGTTCAAGCTTGTTAAAGTAGTCCCCTTTCTCCCTTAGAGAACTTTGACAATCATAAACATAAAATTGTCTATGTATGATTGAAAATTTGTATTTATATAAGAATTAGGATTAATTTTAAATAGGAAAAATGAGCAAAATGATTTAGTTCTTGAAAAGAAAGGAGGATCTTTAGGAATGACCTTTCTTTATTAGATTTAAACAAGAATTTGACTTTTAATATGACACAATGGAGAAAAAGGATTCATGTAGCCGACCCCACGTAGTGGGATAAAGGCTTGATGTTGTTGTTGTTGTTGTAGGGAAAATGAGAAAAATGGTCTGTTAACTCTTTATGAATGACCAAAATGGTCCCCAACTATAGTAAAAGACCATTTTGATCCCACAAGTCTTTAAAAATGAATCAAAATAGTTACTCTTTAAGAAGTTGAGGGATCAAAATGATCATTGAATATAGTTGAAGACTAATATGATCTTTCATAAAGAGTTAAGGGATCATTTTAGTCCTCTTCTCATTTTAAATATAACTAAAAAAATGTCAATGATAAAGACATAAAATAATGCTTTGTGGCATGTGTTCACGACACTAAAATGCATAAAATTGGAGAGGTTTAAAATAAAGTTAATTCTAATAAAGTCTCATAAAATTGGAGAGGTTTAAAATAAAGTTAATTATAATAAACTAATTAAATCCCATTGAGTTGAGTTTATGATGCTTTACACATGATAATATAAGCAATAGTCAGCCCCAAGTTAACCTGAAATGGTATCATATAAAATGTGACCAATCAATAAATGCATAAACTTCCTAAAAAAAGAAACACTTTGGATACATAACAATTTTGTAAATGTCAATAAATAGATGCAAATATTTGCGTTCATTTCAAGTACATTGATAAACATGAAATAAAAAGAATGTCAATACATTTAGAATTTTCAAGAAATTTTAAAACTATATCAAAGGTTTCAATAGACCCCTGAGTAACCTCTTTAAAACCGTGAGCTGGAGGAATGAATAATTATGAGGCTTTCACCCATGAGAAGTTTCAACTACAAATTTAAATAAATCATGACACAATATTAAGGATAATTTGATCTAAAAAACAATCTATCTCCCAAAAAAAATTCTAATCTTTATTTTTCTTCCATACGCATCAAGAATGTTGCAAGGTTCTTGGGTTGGCTTTTCATGCACGATCAATAAATATATAAAACATAATATATACTTTACATGTTATTTAATCAATTGAAGTGGTAATGATATTACAACTTATTGTCCAATATTATTATAAAATAAATTGATATTAATACATAATATAGTTAAATATCTTCGATCTATTATACATCAATAAAAGATAAATATGAAGTTATAACGTCTAGGGTTAAGGCCTTTAAAATGAAAAATTTTCCTCGGAAGTAAAAAGCTATAAGAAAATATCATTAAAATTATAATTAGAGTAGCTATGATATATTGATCTAGGTGTTGGCCAATAACTAAGTTATTCGAAGATAAGTGTGGAAAAAATAAGTATGTTAAGATGGATATCAGTAAAATTAGTAGTAATAGATTAAGAAATTAGCATATTAGAGAAACAATGGAAGAACAATCTATAGAAGATAAGATGTTAGAAATAGATTTAGGAGGTTTGAACATGTATGCAGAAAAAGATGCACAGTGAACCGAGTAACAAGACAAAATGAAAGACAAAACTAATGAAAACTACCAAGCTAAATGGACAAATGATGTGCTTTGAAAAGAATAGGACAAAAGCGAAGTACCTAGATCAATGATTATGTTAAGGAAACCAAGAAATGCATAGTTAACTGCTAGTTTCCATTAAGATATCATACATCAACTACTTCTTCAAGTTTCAATAGATACCCACTTACCAAATTACGGTGTTTGAAATTTTAAGTTCAGTTAAAGGACAAACACCGCTACAAGCTAAATATAAAATTCAATAGCCATAACATCAGGGACATTGTGCTCAATCAAAGACACAATACACAAAGAACAAGAAGCAATTCAAAAAGCATAGCAAAAAATTCTTACTGACCTGTCTGCGTTGATTAGCCAGTCAAATACAAAATTTTCTACCCCCCCCCGCCCGCGGTAAAATTAGTAGCAATAGATTAAGAAATTAGCATATTAGAGAAACAATGGAAGAACAATCTATTGAAGATAAGATGTTAGAAATAGATTTCGAAGGTTTGAACATGCATGCAGAAAAAGATGCACAGTGAACCGAGTAACAAGACAAAACTAATGAAAACTACCAAGCTAAATGTACAAATGATATGCTTTGAAAAGAATAGGATAAAAGTGAAGTTCCTAGATCAATGATTATGTTAAGGAAACCAAGAAATGCATAGTTAACTGCTAGTTTCCATTAAGATATTGATGAGGACATCGACAGACGCTACCGACATGTTTATCGCCGGCGAAACCGCAGATCGACGGCCACGATTCAGCGCCTCTACTTTTGATTTAGATGTCATGATGTATTTTATTATTATCTTGTTTTATTTATTGTCTTTCCATTTTTACCCCTGTGGGGAGTTATTTTGTCATTATAGCCCAGAGGGCAATTTGGTATTTTCTCTTTGTATGAGTTGAGACCTATATATAGTGGTCTCATGTATTGTTTTGAGGTTAATGAATATTATGAGTGAAAATTTGTTTTGAATGTCTTGTCTTCTTCTTCTTCTTGTGGAGAGTTAGAGAGGAGAGCGAAAGCCCAAGGTGAGGGCGAAAAGCAATACCCACCAGTCATTGGAAGAGTCCGTGGCTCGTGGTCTATCCCCAACATTCGATCCCCCTTCCTTCTCCCCCGACCCGCCGGCCTTAGCTTCCTCTTGGCCGCCGGCCACCCCAACACCATCATCCATCCGTGAACCTTTCAACCATCGACCTCACCTCCCATTCCCCTCCAATTCAAATTTTGAAAATTCAAAATTTGAATTCCAAAATCTTTCCAATTTTGGAATTTCCAAATTATGAAAGTTTTAAATCCGTTTTAATGACGAAATTCAAATTCAAACGGATTTTGTTTTAATCCTTCTTAAACCTCATGCACCCAATTTGGAAACCATTTACTTGCTCCCACAACAATTTCCCTAGAAGTCGCCGGCCACATCTTTGGTGGAGCCCCATTAATGCCCCATTAAGGCATTGATTCCACTTGAATTAGAAATTGACTCCACATAATTTTCCCTCCTAAATTACTTAAAACTGAAATCAACTTTCAGTTTTAAGTTTTAAACCTCCTCCCTCCCTCTATAGATCGCCGGCCCCTTTCATTGGTTTCCCCTCATTAACCCCCACTTAATGTCTTAATTGCTTGATTTGAAATTTCAAATTCAAGTCAATTTTCCCTCCAAACTTAATCAAAACTGAAATTACTTCAGATTTTGATTAATTCCCTAATACAAGCCATCTAAACCTAAATTGTTTTTCAAGCCTTGTTCCTCCCTACACCCGCCGGCCACCCTTCTCCCTTGAAATCCCGCCGTCCCCCACCCTCTCTCTTCCCGTCTCTTGAATCAAGAGTCCAAGAGGGAACGAAGGCGACGTCTTCCATCTCCGGTTCAATGACGCATGGCGGATCCGGAGCTTGAGTGGGGTCTTGTATTCAACGCCGACGGAAGCATCAACATCCTAAGATCTCCGTGCTTTGA
>NW_021319127.1:3385924-3403857 GCF_001605985.2 Dendrobium catenatum
CAAAGCGGATGCAAGCTGAACAAAATATACACTCCACTGCAAGCTGTACAATAAAAACAGGAGAGCAATCTAAATATTAGAATACATCCTATAGCATGGGCATTTTAGCAAACAATAATCATCAACTCAAAGGGCTGTTTCTAAAACCCAGTCTCACAGATAAGACACCCAAGAGAATAGCGCATTGGTTGCTAGCTAAGATAAACTTAACAAATCATTGCTCAAACAAGCCCTACTACAAATAATGAGCAAATTAAATCATAGCTGTCCCTTGGCCCTTAATCTAATGGCCAGCATGGGAATCCATGGGAAGCTCACCTTGCTAAATCCCAGCCAGCCCTTGGGCCCTTGCTCCCATGGCCAGACAATTTTTGTGGTAAAATTTATTAAAAAATGTGTCGTTGTAATTAAAGAGCCTTGACAACTAAAAATTGTGTATTCATAAAGAAGAAAGCTATAGAAAATACAATTAATATCTCGGTGCTTAAGAAACTATGAAAGATTTTATTTGTGGTGATCAACTGATTACTTCTTGCTTGACCTAAACTAGAAAAAACAATAGAGTAAGATGAAACTGTTAAACTTTAATAAATATAAATTAAGCTGATCTAACATCAAAATAAATGCTTCATGTAATAAATGCATGTCTTAAATTTCATAATTTCTTATCACGAAGCTGTCGAAGCCTACACAAGCTCGAAAAGGAAGATAGATTGTTACCTCGTCACGAAGAACTCGTCCTGACATGAAGCGAGGCCGAAGTAGTCGAGGTTAAACCAATCAAGGCTGAAGCAAGCGAGGCCGAAGCAGTGTGCACGAAGCTAAGAGAGTGTTTCCTTCGCTGCAAGCTGTAGAAGGGGCGCGAAGATTGGAACAAATATTTCAAACTGATGAATCCCTAAATCTAATAAGCACTCTCAACTCTTCATAAATAAAAAAATTAAATAAAATTGATCGAAGCAGCGCCTCAAACTGCCTCAAGGCGTTATGCCTCAATGAAGAAAAATGTAAGTCTAGGCCAAACCACCGAGGCTTAAGCTTCGAGGCATCTAAGCTGCACCTCAAATCGAGATGCGCCTTGAGGCGTACACC
Organism: Dendrobium catenatum; assembly: GCF_001605985.2. Taxonomy (NCBI): domain Eukaryota; kingdom Viridiplantae; phylum Streptophyta; class Magnoliopsida; order Asparagales; family Orchidaceae; genus Dendrobium; species Dendrobium catenatum. The sequence goes on from NW_021319127.1 coordinate 3,387,017, forward strand.
TCAAATGCCTTTTTAAACCATGTGGCCAGCATGGGGATTCATGGGAGACTCACCTGGATCACGCTAATCTCCTTCCAGATTTGAGTGGCTGATTCAGGAATGATTATATTAGGGCAATTACGCATTATTCTATAATTATTTACTTCCTTATTAAGATATATTATATAGATCTATAAAAAGGAATAACTTTGTGCAATAAAATTAAGTCTTTTCCCTCTCCAATTCTCTAAATTTAACATGGTATTAGAGCAAGGCATTTCATTCTTCTTGCGCACGTCCAAACCCAAAAGAGCAAAAAACGAGAGCGTGATAGTACAGTCAGTTCTTAAGTTCTGCTCACATGCGTCTAGAGCAGTTGAGCAAGAGAGTGATTTCCCTTTGCATTCTTATACATGCAGATAGAGAAGACGCAGGAGACCACTCTCATGAGTGGCTACTTAGGGGCCGAATTGAGTAAATAAGAAGATCAAGAGGAAGCAAGCAAGAATTGTCCGCATACGTGCCTAAGTAGGGACGACCAACCCTCGTGTATGTGTTGGAGTCGAATCGAGCAAGGAATGAACAGTTGAAGAGCAATTGTGTGTGCGATTTAGCTGGACCGAACAGACCCAAGAGCCTCTTGTGCGTGTGTCTGCTCTTGATTTCATGGATTTTGAAGGATAATTAATCCGCTTTTACTACTATCCCAACACCGGCCTTCATTGTCATTATTGGAATCCTAAATCTACTGTTCAACACAGCCTGCATTATTGTCCTATACCTTACTAACTTGATTCGTAAAGCCTTCATCGCTATCCTTTATCGTCATAATGTTTGAAACTAATTCCTCCCAAAGTTTTGACCAAATGAAGGTCAATGGTGCACCAAAGAAGAAAAGCGTCTCCAAAATAAGCAACCTTCCTATAGCTTAAATGGGAACAATTATTTGAAGTGGTCTCAATTTGTGAAAACCTACTTGAACGGGAAAGGAAAGATGAATCACCTTCTTGGAGTAGGACCAAAAGAATGAGATCCTAATTTTAGGCATGGGATAAAGCAGACTCCATTATTATGCTATGGTTGTGGAGTTTTATGACTCCAAAAATTAGTGATACTTTTATATTCTTATCTACCGCAAGGACACATGGGATGCAGCCAGGCAAATCTTCTCAAAAGCTCGAGATGCTGCTCAAGTCTTCAAAATTAAGGTCAAGGTGGGAAGCACAAAACAATGAAGCAAGACCCTGACTGAATATGCCACTTTCCTTCAAGACTCGTAGCAATAACTTGATCACTACAAATGTATAGAGGCTAAGTGTCCATAAGATGTTGCTATCCTAAAAAGCTCTATTGAGATAGATAGTGTATGACTTCCTTGCGGGATTAATGACACCTCATAATTGAAATTGGAAGAATTATTTTATTTTATCTTTTAATATAACAACACCATAGATATTTAATATCTTTTATCGATAATAATGATATCAGTCAAAACTAGTTTAATAATCAAAATAGCAATATACATATATATTCATTACTGCTAAAAAATCATATACAATACTCAGGAAACATATAAAAACAAAAATCAACCAGTCCTAAATACAAAAAATAACTACAAAATAGAAACAAATAAAATAACAATAAGCCTGGAGAATCTGAATCAATCTTGCACTCATGATTCTCTATCCTGACCTGAAATAATTTAAATCATATATAATGAGCTAAAAAGCTCAACAAGTCACTAAATCATACAACCGAACTAAAAGCATGGTAAAGAAGCAGTATGCATATCATCAGTCAATTTATAACAGCAGCAATTCAATGATCATGAATCAGTGTAGAAACAGTAAAAATCATATGCGTTGTAGTAAAATCTATAAAATAATAGAATGGTATGGTACGGAAGTCAGTAAAGCAGTATAGTGTGGAAACCAATAAACCAGTACGGGTGTCTAATCAATAAAGTAATTATCATATTAGTAAAATCAATAAATATATAAATCATATAAATTGGTAAAACCAAAACATCGATAAAGGTTATTGACATCATATCAATACAGTATAATCATGCAAAGGTGTACACATACTATTCAACTAATATACATGAGTATCATATCCATATCTTATATTATATGTATATCTTAATTACATGCTCAGTATGTTACTCAATATATGATGTTATCAGTAAAGTAAATCGGTAAATAGTACAATGTATTAACAACAGAGCCAGTAGAACAATAATCAGTAGAATAGTAAATCAATTCGAGGGTAACAGCCCAGTAATAGAAAATTAATGCTGTAATTATCATATCGAACGGTAACAATGAATGAGTACATGCATTTCAGTAATCATCTTCAACATTATTCAACAAATGAGTTCTGGTTATAATGGTGTTTCTTAATAATCGATATTCTATCAATAATCGTTGGTCAGTAAACAGATTCGTCATTCTTTGCTCGTTGGCACATCTCCTTATAACTCTAAATCATTGTATCGTTGTGTCGATGTGTCATTGTAAAGGATAACACAAACCCACAATATTTAAAAGAAAGCTCGTGAGTCCACCATCCTGTGCGGGTCTATCAATATTCAACCGACGGGTCAACTAATCTTTACGTATATCATATACACACAATATTATAAAAGTAACAGCGATAAGCTATTACCCAATCACATAATTCATTCTAAACATTTGCATTAAAAACAAGCATTTATTATATATTAAAATTTTATTTAAGCAAATCAAATAAAATAGCACAACTTTTATTTTATCTCATGAAATCTCAAAATCAACCAGTCAAATCATTTAAAACATTCAATATTATAACATATAAAAATTAAGAGATGTAAGTTCTATAAATTCGAGGAAAATGCAATAAAATCAGTTTGGAGGAGAATTCAACAATCAAAATCGAAATCTTTGAAAGCAGAGATATGATTTGTCACCTAACGCAATTTGAGAGATTTTCATAAAAAGCGATGAAGTGGATCAGCGACCGAAATTGATGTAGACAAAGGGGGGTCAACACTAGTCCAAAATAAATCAAATTTTGGCTTCCCTTGAGTCTACTAGCTCAATCAAAATTGAGCTGAAATTTTAGTTCATTTATGAGCTGGACTTTAGTTCATTTATTTAACTAAGGGTTAACTCATTATGAGCTAATATTTTAGTTCATTTATTATCTTACTTTTTATGCTTTTTATGTTTGTATTTATGTTTGTCTCTTGAATTCCAAACCGGCCTTTGGAATTCCAAGATTTTCTTTTCCCCATGAGGTGGCCCTTTGGCTTCCTCCTTGGCTTTTCGTATTTTGCGTTTTGCCTCTTGGAACTCCGGCCGGCCGCTGGTTTTCCCGTGCCTGGGCCCTTTTCCCGTGGCCGTGCCCCTTGGTTCCCTCGCGGCCTCCTTGGCTCCCGCGGCTGCTCTTCGGTTCCTGGTTTGGGGCTGATTTCCGTGAGCAAGGGGGGAGGATTTAGATGTTTTAATGCTTAGATTAATGTGTTTGAATTAATGATATGTGTCTTTTGGTTTTCCCCTTTCATACCTATATATATGGGGGGTATTGTAATGTTTTAAAAAAATTGTGATATGTGATTTTTGGAAAAAATCTGTTAACCTGCGAGTTGCTTGGAAATCCTGCGGGCTCTTTCCACCCTTTTTTCTCATCCCCTCCGGAAATCCTGCGGGCTCTTTCCACCCTTTCTTCTCGGGCTTCTAACCTCTTCGTCTCTCCGCAAGTGCCACTCCATCTGTATCCTTCTTCACCAAGTGCAGCAACTTTAGGGAGTCGTCATTTTGTTTGCAAGAGCCATTTGTATTGTTGTAAATTTTCTTTTGTTTAGTTTAAATTGAAATGTAAGAGTTTGTTCGTCCCTCTTTCTCTTCTTTAGTCATTTTCATCGGTGTCGTTTCGTTTCTTTTTCGTGATCGAAAAATATAGGGTCCCCTATATTTTTTGATCGCATCAGAAATCCATACTTTTCTTCCATCTCTCTCGCTTCTTCTCACGTAAGCCGACACTGGCTGAGGCAAATGAGGGACGACAAGTGGAAAAATATTATATAAAAATGATTTTTATTGGGTAACGCCGCAACATTGCATGTTAAATCCAAAATGACTGTACAAATAGATCTTCAATATTGTGGCGACCATTCCAGGCTCAACTGCGCTTTGAAACCCAATGCCTCGGAGCTCAATGGCATAACCAAGTTGCACTGCAATTCAAACAAAAATTCATAATTTCTATTTTAATTATTTTCAAAAAATTCAGGTTGCTACAATTCAATACGGAGTTTGACCAAGTTAGAGTTCAGATCCTTAGCAAAAAAGAGACACATTCACTAAATGAGATCATTTCACTTACTCGTGTTGACAAAAGCCTACGAGGTATAATGCTAGAATCAAAGGCTATTAAAGATTCAGCAATGGTGATAACTAAACAGGCACTATGAAAGGAAAGAGATATAGATTCCTCAAAACCTAAAGATAAAGACTACCTTTGGTGCAGCTATTGTAGAAGATCAAAACACACAAAGGATACCTGGTAGAAGTTACATGGAAAGCTCCCAAGCGAGAAGTGGAATTAAAGAAGTGGATAAAATGGGGTCTCACAAGCTAACACTACAACAAATCAGCCCAACCCAAAAATGCAGTCCAGCTTAAGAGAGCTCAACAAAAAAGATATTGATAAGCTTAAACAACTAGTATCACTTTAAAAATCACCTAAATATTCTTCTCTTGCACTTTCAGATAAGTTTCCTATATTCATCAGATTAAGTGTCTCTAAAAATCATTTGAAAGGTTTATGGATCATTTGACTCAATAGTCACAGATCACATGACACTCCATCACCCACTTCATCAACTACACTCCTTGCCTGAGTGATAAGAAAATCATCATTGTTGATGGTTCTCTAACCGCAGTAGCAGGCCAAGAAAATATACCCTAATCTCTCTCTCTCACTCTCAAAAATATGATTTACGTACCTCAATTATCCACAAACCTAATCTAATACAAAAACTTACAAGTGATAATAATCGTCAAGTTTTATTTAATCTTAACTGCTGTTTATTTAAGGATCAAGAATGGGAAAAAACATTGGACTTGGTAAGGAAAAATGGACGGTACTACCTGGAAGTGCTGAACAAATCCACTATTATCAATAATGATTATTCTATATAATCCCTATTTAATAAAAAATCTATTATTTGGCTTCAACATTTTAGATTAAGACATACATTTTTTGATGTCATAAAAACGTGTATCCAAAACTTTTTTGAGTTAAAAAATGAATCATTTCATTGTGAAGCCTGTGAGTTCGCCGTGCACTTCTATTCCACCACAATATACCCAAATCCTACCGAAAATAAGCCCTTCTGACTGACACATATCTCATAAACTGACTACCTTCAAAAACCTTGGGACTAGAAACACCAATAAATATCCTGTCCTATTTTTACCCTGAATAATTAACCCATAACTCACACCCAGAATCTTTGGGTGCATTGCCTATGTTCACATTCATAGCTAAAATAGAGAAAAATTATATCCAAGAGCACTCAAATATATCTTTGTCGGATATCCATCCAACTAGAAAGGCTATAAGTGTTATCACTTATCCACAAAGAAATCCCTTGTCCTCGTTGACGTCACATTTGACGAACAAAAATTTCACCAAGCCTCATCTTCAAGAGAAGACTAAAACTAAGGAAGATGAGAAAAGTGAGCTTGCCCCTCTTAACCTTCTAGCCCCACCACAAATCGCTCCACCTAAAACTAAAATCGAAGCAAGGGCAACTGAGGATAAAGCTATTATGGATAACATGAGGTTTTAAAAAGTATATTCCAGTCGTACAAATTCAAACTATGCACCAAAGCATATCCAAGAATTTGAATTGTCTCAAGAAATAGAAATAAACACAAATTCACCAAACCTCCGTTATATCCCCATAACTAACTTTATATCCTTCTATAATTTCTCACATTCAGACAAAACTTTCCTGATTACATTAAATGATATTCATATTCCTAATAATTTTATGAGGCTTATCTGATGAGAACTGAAAAAGTTCCATGACAGATGAAAGGTAAGCCCTAGAGAAGAACAATTGATGCGGACATCGGCACGAAGATCTGGCGCATCTATCACAGGAGGCGTCGTAAATCGACGGCTCTAATTTAAGTTGTCATTTATGAATTATTTTCTGCCTTTTAGTTTCTATTTTATGTTATCTTCTATTTTACCCCTAGGTTAATTTATTTGAGTGTTGTGGCCCAAGGGGCATTTTTGTAATTTTCTATTTTCTCATGTTATGGCCTATAAATAAGGGCCTTAAGCTATTATAATGGATGGTTAATTTGATATGAAAATTTTATGTTTTCCACACTTGTGTTCTTCTTGTGAGAGCGTTAGTGAGATTTCATGGAGAGGAATAGGAGTCTTCACCAGCCGCAGGATGGGTCCGGGCTCATGAATTGAAGTCCCTTGGAGAAGGGCAAACGAATCACCCGTCAGTCTTTGGAAGAGTCCAAGGCTCGCGGTTCTTTTTCTTTCTCTTGTTTTTATCTTTTCTTTAATTATTTTTTCCATCGTCTTCATCCTCCACCCTTGCCGCCGGATCTCCCCCCATCCACCCGTGAATCTCCCCTTCCCCTTTACCCTCCCCCTTTCCTAATTTGGGTTGGCAAAGTCGAGAAGGAAAATCCATGACCATTAGGATTTCAAATTTCTTTCCTAATTGGGTTTGATCCATATTTGAAAGGTTTTAACTCTCCAATTCAAATTCAAATTTGAATTGCAAGGAGATGAGTCATTAATCCCTCCAAGTTAAATTAGACACATCCAACCTCCACCATCTCCACATGGCATTCATTCCTTCCTAAATTAGATTGCATAAATTTGATAAGTATTATTTGAATTAATTCAAATCAATTTTGAATTTCAAATAGTTACTATATTTATACGTCTTATTTTAGGAAACCTTTTGAATTAATTCTTATTTGAATATTAAATCAAGAGAGGATCAAATTTTCTTTCATATCTTGACTTATTAATTAAGTATTAATGGATCCATTAATTTCCCCTCAGCACATATATGCTGTCGGCCCTATCTCCTGGGCTTGGATTAGGAAATTCTTCCTAATTCCTACTGTCTTTGTTTAGAAATAACTCCATCTCCTGTTAGCTGAAACGTCTAAAGCCAACCCCTTTAATTGGTTTCCAAAATCTGAAGAATAAGCATTTGGAAATATTTTCCATTGTTGTAACCTCTTAATTTCTTTCCTAACATCTATTTGGAATTTGGAAATACCGCTCCTCCCTCTTTCTTCCCCACGTTTCTCAGCCAGTAATTAATTCAGCCGTTGCTAGACCTGACCCTCCTCTTTCCTAAAACTACACCCAGGAACATTCAACCGTTGCCCCCATGCAAACCCAGCCATCGTGAGCCTCATAACGGCTGTTTGGAAGATCAAGCTGTTGTCCAACAGTTTCGGCTGGAGTTTTTTTTTGCTGTAGCAACATAAAAGAAGCCACTCGCCTCTTTCTCTCACAGCTCCTCTCCTTCCCCAAGTCACTATTGACTTTGAAGCCCACACCGCAGCCCCTCTTAATGCCTTTTCCTCTGCTTATTAACCGCTGAAACTCCTCTCAGATCTTGTGAGAAAAATCTGAAAATTTTCAAATTTCCTGAAAAGAAAAATCTGAAACTTTTCAGATTTCCTGAAAAGAATTTGTTTCATATTTTGGACGATTTGCTATTCGAGACCCTTACGATGCAAAGCATCCCAATTCGTTCTACATCAGTTAACTGCTGCTGCCCTGTAAATTCCAGCAAAGCTCCTACCCGTTCTACATCAACAATATATGGGAGATCACCGACATACCAGTTGGAAAAAGACCAATTAGCCGCAAAAGGGTATTCGTTGTTAAATATAAAGTTGATGGTACACTCAAAAGGTAAAAGGCGAGACAGTTAGCAAAAGCATACAATAAAAGGTACGGCATTGACTATCATAAAAACATGTGGCCAAGATAAACACGGTTAAGATCCTACTCTCCCTAACAACTAATTATAACTAGCATCTGGAACAGTTAAATATTAAAATGCATTCCTACATGGGGACTTAGAGAAAAAAAATATTTATGGAGATTCCAATAAGATTCAAGGAGAATTATGAGAATGATAAAGTGTGTAGGATAAAGAAGGCTCTGTATGGGCAAAAACAATAACCTAGAGCTTAGTTTTGAAGATTCTCAAAGGTCATGCTACTTAATGGATATCGACAGAGCCAAGGGAACCACGCACTATTCTTCAAGCACTCAGACTCAGGGGGAGTCACATTTTTGCTAGTTTATGTAGATGATATCATATTTCCTAGGAATGATGAAAAGGAGGAAGTGATTATAAGGAAATATATTGCCAAAGAATTTGAGATTAAACAACATATTAGATTGAAATATTTTTTAGGAATTGAAGTGGCTACTCCAGCAGAGGAATCTTCATTTCACAATAGAAATACATATTGATCATCTTAAAGAAGCATGTAAACTAGCTTATAAATCAACACGAATACCAATAGAACTAAATCTAAACTAGGGGAAGCTAAAGAGGATCCAGACATAAATACTAGAGCTTACCAAAGACTTGTGGATCAATTGATTTATCTTTCTCACACTAAACCAAATATAACCTTTGTTATAAGCACGATTAGCCAATTCATGCAAAATTCAAAGCAAACTAACATGTAAGCAGTAAACAGAATACTGCATTACCTCAAGGGAAATCCAAAAAAGGAGATTCTCTTTAAAAGAGAATGTGGAATAACCTCAGAAGCCTATACTGAAGTAGATTACATAGGATTGTTGGAGAATTTTTGTATCCTCGAACGGATTGCATATTTTATAATCGGGTGCGGCATAAGAATATGATATAGGCAAATCCACGTGGCAAAGGGTCTAGTTGGTCAGGATTTTGCATCCGGGCACGGGTGGGATGGGGGCAGGTCCTGGGCTTGGATGAATGGGTCTAGTCACGAGTCGAGAGGCATGTTCTTGCCTTTCTTACAAGACCAACTCCATTTAATTTGATTTTCACAAAATTATTACAATTCACAATTTTATATTATATTTCAATTTAACGGTTTATATTATCTTTCAATTTAACGATTTTATGTTACAATTCACTTATATTATTCAATTAATTTGGGCAAGTCGTTTAAAAAGGAAACAACTTGCCTATTAATAAATTAAATGAGAAAAAGACCAAAATGGTCCCTAAACTCTTTGTGAGGGATCAAAATGGTCCCCAACTCTTTTGAGGAACCAATTTGATCCCCCAACTCCTTAAAAAGGGGCCCAATTTGTTCCTAACATTAAATTATGGGATTAATGGTGTTAAATCGAGAGGTATTTTGGCCATTTTTTAATTAAATTATTTATTAAATGTAATTTTGAAGTAATAGTATTTTTTTTAAATTATTAAACATTTCTTTAATAAAAAATTTATTAATGATTCTAGTTTTAATTTAAAAAAATTATTAATAATTCTAGTTTTAATTTAGTATCATTATAAACTAGAATTATTAATAATTGTTTTAATAAAAAATGTTTAATAAAAAAAATACTATTACTTAAAAATTACATTTAATAAATAATTTAATTAAAAAAGACTAAAATATTCTTTGATTTTTTTCTAAAATACCCCTTGATTTAACACCATTAATCCAAAATTTTAATGTTATGACCAAAAAGAGGTCCATTTTAAAGGAGTTGCGGGACCAAACCAAATTGGTCCCTCAAAAGAGTTGGGGACCATTTTGGCCCCTAAGTTTTTACCTCTCCAATTCTCTAAATTTAACACAAATAAACAAGGATTTTTTGCATGTATTTTGCATAATAAGAACATCTTAGTTTAATTGAATCACATGCAAATAAAAACATGAATAAGTAAAAGGAGCTCAAAGCACAGAAAAAAGAATTAACATGCATCATTATATAATTAAAGTGCAGTTAGTGCAAAATGACGAAAAAAAAGAGCCGAAATTGTTACAAATAACATTTCTAAGCTGGTTTTAACAGCCAAATGGGGAGGCAATGGTGGACTGATTAGATTCCCATCACCAAAAGTTTTGGACTGAGCCCTGGAAACAACACTCCCAAGGCCCAACAACACAGGGAGACATCTGCACTAAGTACGCCTTTTTTTCAAGCAAGTTTCATTAATGAGACAATATCGAATAGGAAAGTGGCAGCAGCTGTTTGAAAAGGCTAGGTCTTTATACAACAAATCACCCTCACGACCCTGCATCCAAATTATGCAACAAATTCAACGAATAAAAAAATAAGAGATTGCTCAATTTGACTAACTGCATGGTGGGGCAGCACACCGTAGGGTTATTCCGATTCCTAAACTGAATTGTTAAGCATATAGAGCAATAGCAAACATCAAGAACATTTTCAAATTTCAATGATCTATCACAGTCCAAAAGCACCTATAGATGTATTATGGCATGTTGCATGTTTCTCTACTTGGACATATATGCATGTTGTACTATTTTCCTTGCCTCCAAATTTAATTGAATGTCATTTTATCTACTGAGTTGTGACTCACCCAACTTATGGAACATTTTTCAGGAGAACCTGATAAGCGATAATGACGGATAAACCACCTGATACGTACTGTCGTAGGGAGACAACGGATGACAGATTTCTTCTTTTTGATTTTTGACTTTTTGTGCTAGATGAACTCAGGATGACTTGTAATAGGTAGATTTGTAGATATCCTTTTATGTTTTGAATCTCTATGTTTAAGTTGATATATTAAATGATAGAGGAAAAGAAAAAAAATTTACTTGAATATTTTAGTGGCTCTTTCTACATGTAATGAGATGTTTTGATTATGTTATGTGAATGCTTTTAATTTTTACCGTCTGACTTTCGTTCCCGCCTTGCCTATGCGAGCTTATCGGGTCGGGTCGTGACATTAACTCACAAATGGATGCAGATGGATGCTGATATCATTTTTTTATTAATCTACAAAGTGTATAATTTCAATAAGTTTGTGGATGTAATTGATTTAGATTACACCAAAGAATGATAAAAACAAAGTCATTAAAGGTACATAACAATCAAAGGATATAGGGCAATCTAGGCTACCGTTATTATTATTCATGAAACAATACCATAAATGTGGTGAAACCAAATATCATATCTAGCGAAGATTTAAAAGAGAATAAATGAAAGAAAAGTTTAAAGAGATTAAAGAAAGATGACAAAATATTTCAAATGAAAAACCAGTAAGGACTTTGTTGTAAGAACAGTGGCAGCTGAATTGTATTTGTTTTAGCAACTCTTGAGCTAAATGAAAGATTTTGAAGAACATAACATTATGATTGGGTGGAATTTTCACCAACAAATCCATTTCGTATGATTTTGCTAAAGTTGATTTTATAAGAATTAGTTAAACAAGAGAAAGAGTTCATAGATAATCAACCAAAAACTATCAAACTACAAATTACATGGGGTTGTTAAAAAATATTAACAGTCAAAATATGAGTACGAAGGTTCAGTAATAGCTGCCTGGGAATTCCTAAGGCTAGATCTGTATTCAGATAATATGGAAGTTTTATGATACAAAAGATAGGAAATTATTATAAATCTGCCCGGAATCACTTCAATAACAGTTTCAAGAAATGTAGTTGATGGAAATCTATAAGTATGCTCAGATCAAAACATAGGAAGTGATCATTAGTATGAGATTTATCAATCCATTTCATTTTATTAATTTAATTAGTTTAACGTTATTTTGAAGATTAGAAAGACGGATGAGTGGAGAAGTGTATTGGTTCCTATTTTTAAGATAAAGAAAATGCACAAGAGAGTATAGAGAAAGTAATTTAATGTGCAATACATTGAATTTATTGGAGAGAGTAATTGAGTATAGGTTATGACTTGATGCTAATGTTTTTCAAATCAATTTGGATTCATGTTGGGTAGTTCTACTAATGGAAGCTATGCATTTGTTGAGAGGTTTGATGGAGAAGTATAGACAAAATAAGGAGGATGATGTAGAACTATATGCGTATGTAAATATTCAAAGTTGAAATTAAACGCCTTAGATTAGAGCAACAATAATTATTCTAACTTTTAGCGATTTAAACAGAGATTAAATACAATAAGTGGGGTGATGTAGCTTAGGCCAAATTACATGATAATCGTTAAGAATCACAACATTAACCAATTTAATCAAGCTTAGCATAACATGGAGGATTTTCAAAGGAAATCCATAAATTAGCATTTAGACTAGTCACTATTCGGGTCCACTCACTAACTCACTCTTAAAGTCGACTTACAGAGAAAATTTGCACAATCTTATGAAATCACAATTGAGAGCGATTGAGAAGGAATAAGGTTTGTGAGAGAGTTCACCTTCGTCGAAACTCGGAAGAGAGTGGACGGCAAAATAGGGAGTGTTGGAATTTCTGGACAGCAAATGGGGATCTTCCGGACAGCGAGGGAGACTTGCTGAAACTTCTAGACAGCAATCTGGAATCTTCAGGACAGAAGGACAACAAAGAAGAATGGCTGAAATCTCTGGACAGCAACTTAAACTGCTCTTGGACAGCAAATTAGGTGAACGAGAGATGTGAGACAGCAGCCTTTAAGTTGACGAAAGTCTTTATGAGTCAATGTCCAGGAGGAGGAAGTTAAGTGGACGGCCAAGGCTAAGTAAATAGGGTTGTTTTAGTTCAGATTTTGGTTATGGACTAGGAGGGATTCAATTCAAATTTCTGAAATTAAATTCAAATTTGATGATGGAGATAATTAGGGAACTAGATTTTAATTTTCTTAAAATGAAAGAGAGAAAGAGGGAACAAGGGGAAGGGGGCAGCCAATTGGATCCTTAATTGGAACTCCCAATTGGGAAGGAAGCAATTAAAGAGAGAGGGAGAGGGGAGCCGGCCAAAAGGAGGGAAAAAGGAAAGGAGTCCTCATACGTTGAAAGTGTCCACATATGTTGAATGCGTCCACATACGTTGAATGTGGATTTGGGGAAGGAGGAGATGGACCGTGAGCCTGAACGCCTCCTGCGGCTGACGGGTGATACGTTGCCCTCACCTAGGAACTTCAACTCTCTCAAGAGCTTTTAAGACTCACCAAGACACAAGGTGGAGAAAATAATTTCATAATAATCATCATCATTCTCTCTCAAGAAGAGAAAAGGGGTATAAATAGCCAAGCACAATAGTAAACATGAAATGAAAAAAGTGCCCATCAGGGGTCACAAGAACCTACTCCCTCAAGTGAGGGTAAAATCGAAAACAATACAATAATAAATAAAAATACAAATAATAACTCAAAAATAAAGGGATGCAATCGTGGTTGTCGATCTCTAGCCCCGTCTCTGATAAACCCTCCACTGTCGGATGTCCTCTTCAGACAATATACATATGATATTTATTGAATTAGAGAAGGCATATTTGAGAAATTGCTAAGAGAAATGCTTTGGATGGTTCTAGAAAAGAAAGGAGCTAATCATGCTTGTATTCAAATCACTAAAAATATGTCTACAATAGTTGTTACTTATGTTAAAATATAAGATGATTTGATCAAGTATTTTCCTATTTCAGTTAGCTTACATCAAGGATCAACTTGCTCATATATTTTGCTTTAGTCATGGATGTTCTTACTAGATATTTGCAAAAATAAATGTACCTTAGTATATGTTTTTTGCTGATGATATTCTTTTGGTTGATAAGACTATAGAGATTTAATGAAAAACTTGAATTATGGAGGTCAACCTTTCACAGATTTCTAATAAGAACATCAATATCAAATATATTTTAGATTGAATAAATGTAATATCGAATATATTTTAGTAGTAATAGATCTAGTTGTGGGATTGTAATATTGGGTGAACAAGTATTAAAAAAATGTTTTAGATATCTCAAGTTCATTGTTCAAAGTGATGGTGAAATAGATAAGAATATGAATTCAAGTTGTACGGTTGAAGTGGAGGAATGCATTATGATTGTTGTGTGATAGAAAAGTAACCCTCAAACTTAAGAAAAAAATCTATCAGATGGTGGTGAGACCTACAATGCTTTATGACACAGAATGTTGGCAATAAAAGAGAAGTATAAAATTAAGTGATTGCAAAGATGAGGATGCTCGGGTGGATGAATGGCTTTACACTTTGAGATATGGCTGCAAATGAACCGAGCATTTGATGAGCTACTCGTGGACCAGCTCAATAAGAGCTTGTTTATGTTCGTTTGACAAGAACGAACGAGCTTGAACACTTCTGATAAATACTTTATAGCTAAATAAACGAGTTTGAACAACTTAACGTTCGGTTCATTTATGTTCACAAATAGTATCGTTTAACGCTCGTAAACAAGCTCGTTAAGAAGCTCGATTAGAGCTCGACTAAGAAGCTCGATTAGAACTATATTAGAGTTTTAAAAATTAAATATTATTAAGTTTAATAATTATTTTTTATTAATCCCATCTAAAATCATTTAATAATTTATTTATACTTCCTCTTCTGCCAAAAATCACGAATAGCCCATTCTCTGAACAAATATAAGATGAATCATAAATTATTTGTTCGTGAACGAGCTCATTTGGTAGCTCGAAAACACTAATTAGATATGTTCATAAACAGGCTCATTTAATAGCTCAATAACACTCATTAGATATGTTCGTGACTGAACTTGTTTGATAGTTTAAAAAACTTCGCTAGATATGTTCATGAACATGCTTGATGTAATTGTTAGTTAGAATGTTCGATAAGGCTCATTTGTTTAAAGCTCGTTAAGCACTAAATGAACCAAACATGAACACCCATTAATTTAAATAAATCAAGCTTAAACACAAACAAAAAAGCTCGAAGCAAACTCGAACCGAACTTGAACAAGTTGAGATAATAAACGAACTCAAATATGAACACGCACATACTCAGCTCAGCTTGGTTCGTTTACAGCCCTACTTAGAGACAGAATGCGAAACGAGTATATACATGAAAAGGTTGGAGTAGCTCCAATAGAAGATAAGATTAGAGAGAGTCGTCTTAAATGGTTTAGCCATATAAAACATTGGCCTTCCAATGACCCAGTTAATAGAGTAGATGTATATATACCTAAAAAGACGGTTGGAAAGTATTAAAAATGAGTTTGTATTATTCATATAATGCCTACTCCTATATGAACAGAAAATGTCCTCTATTTTAAATAGTATGTTTAGTCCAACTTGTTTGTACATGATTTTAATGGAACCCATGGAATTCCAATTAGTGCAAATAGAGTTCCAAATCACTCTCATATGTGAATTGCTAATTATTCCTCATTGGTATTCCTATTTCCACTAAGTTCCCTCATTTTGCAATTATTCTTGTTTTTTGTGTCGCTAGCCTTCTCCCACCATGCAGTTACGATTGCTTCCTACTCCTGCTATGATACATCCCATTGTTTCTACTACTTTCCAAGCATGTTATTGTGCTGCTTTCACCACTTTACTTACCATTTGGATTGTTATTTCTACCATTCGTCCCCACTAATGCAAGCTCTAATACTGAAACTGCTTAGCCCATTGCTCAAGCTAGAATCAAGCACCGTCTTTGTTTCCTTGATTAACTATTTGGTTTTTAGTTAGTGTTGTTTTATTCCTCTTTAAGGCAAATCAGAAATTAGATTTTATGGAAGAAATTTATTATTGGAATTAATAAAAGATATATTGAAATGTGTTGTTTTAGTATGTTTTACAGATTTTCAGAAACTCCTTATTTTAGGTTCTTTGTAGAATATAACTAGGACCCTTAAGGCATGTAAATTTTCATTAGATATTAAATGTTGAAATAAAACTTCAACTTGTGTGCACTTATTGGATGTGTATACTTCGAGTGCTTCATAGGCGTGAATGACTTACTTCTAGAGAATAATATTTGTACTTGCATCAGGCTAGATTCTACCATTTTGGATGATTTTTATCATTGTGATAATTTTAAATGTTTAACTGTTGGCTTTCGCATGTGAATTGAATCTTTTTCTAATGAGATGCATATCAAATTTTCATTTTAAGTACGAACTTAATCGATGCTGAAATTTTATGTTTGTAAGTTTTCTTATGAAATTTCAATTTATTTATGATTATTAGATAATTTTGCATGTCTATTGTCCTTACATTAAAATCAATAATTATTTGCCATATTTACATGTGTTGGTGAAATGTGGATAGTGATATGATTATATTTTCATTTTGCATCTCATCCAAAGTTGTATTAAAAGATTCCTTCCCATCCTACAGATAATTCATTCCATCTACACATTCCATAAATAGACGATGGAAGCTTATATAAGGCTTCTAGGATATTTTGGACTGCTAGGGACTAGGATTTTAAAGTTTCACTTGACCTTAATTTTGAAATATTTTACCAACTTTTTTTATGAATAGTCCTTTGAAATAGCAAATGAAAGTGTTTAAGAAACCCATAGATACATTTTGCAGATAGCACAATGCTTATTTGAAAGGTCCATACAATCATATGCCTTAAGTTAAATATATTTTTTCTATCAAATAGCGCACAATGAATGACACAAAATTGCAACTAAGGAGCTTAGATGACCATATAGCAATTTCCCACTCCCCTTAATCCCGAACAGTATTGTTTACAGCGGCAAAGAGGAAGTTAAATATTCTAGCCATGGCGCACAAAGACTGATTTAGCATCTAAATAAAGCCTTTACCCATTGTAACAATAACGTTAGACTACCTTAAATCTATGACAAGATGCTTCAGCGCCTCAATAGAAAAGTTCACAGTGCCCTGGAATATTATTATGTTAATTCTGTCTTCAAAAAACC
>NW_021319127.1:3408367-3443290 GCF_001605985.2 Dendrobium catenatum
GTCTTGTAATCTTTTTGCCTACTGATCTTCATGTTAACTGAAGGGAGAGTGAAGGAGAGAGTGTGAGAGAGTGTTTGAAGGAGGATTCTTACTACTGGAGCGTGAAGGATTCACTTGGTAATCAAAGGTAATAATCTTCTATTGTAATTTGTGATTACTTTACTTTTTTCTCTCGTCCTTCTAGATTTCTTGTGAGAAGATCTGTCAAGGAGATCTAGTTCTCTAAGGACTCTTGGAAAGTGTGAACAACCAAAGGTTCTCTGCCTACACTTGGAGAGTATGAAAGGACAAAGGGTTCTCTGCCTATACTTGGAGAGTGTAAAAGGATAAAGGGTTCTCTACCCATACTTAGAGAGTGTGAAAGGATGGACGGTTCTCTGCCAACACTGGGAGAGTGTAAAAGGACGACGGTTCTCTACCAACACTTGGAGAGTATAAAAGGACCACAGTTCTCTGCCATATCTAGTAGTGGTGGAAGATAGTTTTATAAAGGATTCTCCGCCTTGCTGTGGGTGCAAAAGAAGAGTCACTAGTGGTATTAGTGCAATACTCGGAGGGTGCCTCCAGGGAGTGGATGTAGGTCGTGTTTGACCGAACCACTATAAATCTTGTATCTTTTTAATTTTCGCTGCTTTTGTTTTTACTTTTTAAATTTGTGGTTGAAAACTTTTTCTACAAAAATTTACTAAAGTTATTATCGGTTCAATTTTAGAAAGAGGGATAAATTTTTAATTAAAAATTCACCCCCCTCTTGGTTAGCCGTTGAGATA
The DNA here is from genome assembly GCF_001605985.2 of Dendrobium catenatum. Taxonomy (NCBI): domain Eukaryota; kingdom Viridiplantae; phylum Streptophyta; class Magnoliopsida; order Asparagales; family Orchidaceae; genus Dendrobium; species Dendrobium catenatum. The sequence continues at coordinate 3,409,138 of NW_021319127.1, forward strand.
TAAGTTTAGGACTAACAACCTAATTCATATTTAACAAGTTTCAACAAATGCCACTAATTTGATTTTTTGTTACATTGAGCATCTAACTACTATTCGAGATCCAGGACATAGGAAGAAGCCCAATCTTTCACTAGGATATATCATTGCCTGTCTTAGAATAAAAATAAAACCTCTAATATCCTGCCCCACCAAATTTTCAGCCTACCTTCTACTCAAACAACTCCTTCCACATTCTTTATAGTACTCGTCTCTGTCTAGGGTATGAGGAAGCTGACGGAGCTAAGGAGGCAGCTCTTGCACCTGTTCCTTCATCTGCTCCGCTCCGCCAGCACTCTCAACTGGATCAGCTAGTGGAGTGATTTGACCAGTGGGAGACTCTCTTTAAGACCTATGTAGCTACATAGGAGTAGCAATATGCAGAGGATGTTACTCGCTTTAATGCTTACATGGCTCACCAATAGTACCAGCATGACTAGGATATGACCTGGCATAGGGAGCAGTTTATGACTCTTTTCAATTACTTTCAACCACATCCACCACCACCACCTCCTCCTTCGGATGATCAGGGGCCATCTTTCTTTTAGTTTTCTTATTTTTGTGCGATGTTTTTTTATTTCTATTTAATAGTTTTTGTTGTTTTTCTTTTTCCCTCCTCTTTTTTGTGATGTCAAAAGAGGGATTAGATGTACTAGTTTGTACTGTTCTAGTATGTTTTGCTATATTTTTCTGTTGGTTAGTTGAACTATTTGAACTGTATTTATTTCTTCACCTATTTCCATTAAAACTGCTTTAAACTGCTTCAATTATTTTTTTGTCATCATAAAAAAGGGGGAAGATTATTGTGAATCTAATTTCAGGGAGTATAATTTTGATGATAGTAAGTACTTTTGTTTCTCTATAACTACCTTGCCTACTAACATTTTAGGTCCACTAGATCAAACTGCAATTTGAACTAGCTCAAGATTAGGTAGACTAGGTCTGAGTTAGTATGTAAACTTTTCTCTTTTATGAGTCTATTATAAATGATGTGATTCCTGATGCTAAGTAACCTTGCACACACACACTTGGGGGAAATTATTTGACTATTTTTAGAGTTATCTATTTTTGGTCACATCATTTGGGACCATCTATAAATTGGCCTGGACGATCAGTTAAAAATAGAAACCCAAATTAGGATATCTTAGTTAAGGAAGCTGTCATTAAGGTCATCATCCTAAATAATATTTATATCGGCCAAGATAACTGGCTCAAATCAGAAAGAATCAGCCAATATATTTATTTAGGTATTTTTTATTTTTGAACATCATCCAGGACATTATCCTGGACGATGCAACACAATTATGCCTAAATTAATTTGGTAAATAAAGAAAGTAATTAAGATTTGATTACTCGATCATATCATCCTGGACAATCTCAAAATTGGCCAGGACGATTAGTTCACAAACCTTACTTATGTCTAGACGGCCAAACATCGGCCAGCTTCTATTCAGGTCGATGCTCTAGACAATTTTCATAGATTTGAACTAATCGTCTGGGACGATCGTGAGATCGGCCTGGATGATCAAGCTATTTTTCCATCATCCAGACATTCATTTAGTGCGATTGTCTAGATGATATTTAATAACTTATACTAATCATATAGGATGATATCCTATCAGTTTGGATGATATGAATAAAAATCTTATGATCATCCCAAATCATCCCGGTTAATTAAGCTTAATTTGAAATGATTATATAGGATGTTATTTATATCATCTTGGATGATAAAGTTGGTTTATTGCAATTAAGAGCTATTACATAGTTCTTCCATATAAGACCTCTTGTTATACCCAAAAGATCATCTTTTACTGTTGTCTTAATCTGAGAGAGCCTAGAGGAGAGGGAGAGAAAGGTAAAGAGAGTGAGGATCTTGTGAGGGGGAGTTTGTGAGGGGTTTCATAAAGGTTGAACCAAGTAATGATCCAAGTCATCTTCTCTGATCATCGTCCCTTGTTCTTGGAGGTTCGAGAGAGGTCCACTTTAGCAATCGATCAAGGTTCTCTTCCTGCTTCAGGAGGAAGCAAAAGGAGTTGGGTTCTCTGCCTCATCGGTGTCGGTGGAAAGGAGGTTTTGTAAAGGCTTCTCTGCCCTACTGTGGGACCAAAAGGAGAGTCACTAAGTTTAGTGCAATACTCGGAGGGCGCCTCTGGGGAGCTTACATAGGTCAAGTTGACTGAACCACTATAAATTTCTGTGTTATTTACTACTACTTTTTTCGCATTTAATTTCGCACGTTAATTTTTTGCGATGAATTTTTGTTTGGTTGAGTTTGTGTTTTTGATTGAAAGATTTTTTGAAATACCAATTCACCCCCTCTTAGTTAGCTTGGGCTAGTTCATAAGTGCTTAACATCCCTAATGAACTTTATTATCTCATTCGAGCTCTCAACCTAATCCTCCACCTTCCTCAAGTCAAAAACCTCAAGTCAAACCCTATCGGCTACCAACTTTTTGATGATCTCAAGCCACATCCGTCATAGGCTTCATTCATTGAATCCATAGCTCCTCCAGCCATAACCTCAACTAAGGAAAATTATGAGTACAATCCACAAGCTCAGAAAAATTGAAATCATCCCAATCTAATGGTTGGACAAGGTGAAATATCTAACCCTAGTCTAGAATACTTAGGCTTATTTATTGCTAAGAAAAATCTAAGAAACTACATCATCAAAATGGCTAGTGCTAGCTTTAGCGATTTTGAGTGTGATTCTAGCTTCCACTATTCCTCGTCATGATTTTTACTATAACTTTTCAATCTTTTATTTAGCATTCCATTTTGAGTTTCAACTTATTTCTTTTCTATGGTCAATTGGCCCTAGGTCGCTCTCTTCTCCTAATGTTGGCGAGTCCATCCTCTTTAATACCTGATGCTTGGAGTGTTCCCCCTTTTGCACCGACTGCTTCTTCAAGAGGTTTGCTGGGTATTGATGGTTCTGATTCTTCACCTCATTTTTTTTATTTGTTTTAATAGGATCTTCCTCTTTGAAGAGACCATTTTTTTTCACTACGTAGATAGTTAAAGGATATTTGGCGCTTTTGTTATCTGATGATGATATTCTCAAACTTGTTAACCCTTTCAATTTATAATTATTAGTAAGTTTTCAGTCCATCTACTGAATCTTGATGTGGTCTAAAAATTTATTTGGGAAGTTGAAATTATCTGGAAATTGTTCTATATGTTTGCTTGATGTTAGACATGTTTTTATTCAGTTATCAAATGACCTTGACTATAGTAGTGCTTTTAGTAGGAGAACTTACTATTTTCTCAACTGTCAAATAAGATTGCTTAAATGAACACCTTTTTTGATGTCAAGGAAGAATCCTCCATCGTTCTAATTTGGATTTCTTTTCCTAATTTACGTTTTCATTTCTTCAACTCACATGTTCTCCATGCTTTAGGGTCCATTTTTGGTATACTACTTCAAACAGAACAAGCCACTACATCTCATTCGATGCATTCTGTGGCTAGGGTTCTTGTGTAATTAGATATCACTAAGAAGTACCCTAAAGATATCTAGCTTGGTTCTGAAACTTCTAGATATTTATAAATAGTTGAATTTGAAAATGTTATGGATTTATTTCCTAAAAATAAAATTCATGGTCATTCGATTAATGATTGTTTTGTTGCTCATCCACAACTTAGAAAGAACAATATGACTTGAAAAATTGTGGTTGAACCAAATAATGGTGAACCGATTGTCTATGGAGGTCAAAATCTTCTTAAGGAAAAGGCACAAAAACTTCATTTAGATAAATCAAAATCTTTTGGAGATGACATAGAGACTAACCCTTTAGATAATTCCATAAGGAGTGAAGGTTTGTTAGAAAACGCTAGTAAAGACAATCAAGATAATATTAATATTTATAATGTTGACTATGTTGAGGAATATGCTCCTATGGTTGTGGGTGAGAATGGTGTTGGGGAAAAATTTGGGGATGGTAAACATACTACTGTTTCATTGGTTAACTAAGAAATGGAGAAGAATAGACAGGGATTGTTCTTCTCAAGAAAATATCTCTAATGAATGTGTTATGAATCAAGTTACTGAGGATAAATGTGAAAGTGGATATGAGCATAACTTTAAGAACAATCAGACGAATGTGGAGGACAAGATTGATGACATGTAGGAAGGGGAAATTAGGACTTTTGTTACATTCACTCCTAAGGGCGGTCTTAATATTATTGAGGAAGGTTATACTTCTCATTCCAAAATAAAGGGTAATAATAAAAAGATCACGTCGAGCAATACCCCAAGGGTCACTAGAGCTTCTCAACAATTTATCAATGGTTAAATCTCTTGTGTGGAATATTGGGGGTGTGGGTGGCTCTCTTTCTAAGGATAGAGTTAAGAATCTTTATAGGATTTATGATATATTTTTTTAATTGAGCCTTTAGTTTATGTTACTAAATTGGTTTTATTTCGCACTAAATTGGATTTTGATTTGTCTTTTGACAACTGTACTAATAAAATTTGGATTTTTTTTGAAACACTTTATTACTTTAGCTGTTATTATTAATTTGCCTCAATTGACTCAAACGAATATTACTTTTAATCAAGTTTCTTTCTATGCTTCTTTTGTTTATGCCTCCTATTCAAGATTAGGGAGGAAAATTCTTTCGGATCAACTTACTAATTTTTCATCTTATGTTAATGCCCCTTGGTTAGTTGGGGTGGGGGGGATTTTAACTGTATTACGAATGCTGATGATAGAGTTAGAGGTAAGCCTCCTAATTTCCTTGCTGTGGTGGATTTCAATGATATGATTATGAGTAGTAACCTGCATGATATTGGCTTTTCTGGTAATGGTTATACTTGGAATAAGGGTACTATGTTGCAAAGATTTAATCGCATCCTTTTTAATAATTATTGGATTTCTTCTTTTAAAACTACTAACATTAAGCATTTAATAAGAACTTTATATGATCACTCTCCTTTAATATTAAGCATTAATAGAACTATAAATAATATTTTCCAACCCTTTAGATTCCAAAATATGTGGCTTCTTGATGATAATATTTTACATACTGTGCAAAGCACTTGGGATGCCCCTTTTTTCCCATCTGATAATGTTTATGTTATGACTAGGCTTTGGTTTAAACTTAAAAGGCTTAAGCAAAAACTTTCTTGGTGGAATAAATGCATTTTTAAGAATATATTTTTTTGTATTATGCTTGTTGAAAAAGAGGTGGATAATACTGATATGGTTTATATACATAATTCAACTTTTGATAAATTGTCCATTCTTAATAAAGCCAAGACCAAACTTCAAGAAAAAGAAGAAGATTTTTGGAGGCAAAAAGCCTCCTCAAAATTTCTTGTGGAGGGTGATCACAATACTACTTACTTTCATAATATTGCAAATCATAATAAAGCTAGTAAGCAAATTCATAATATCACGACCCATGAAGGAAATGTTATTAAGAACCCTAATTTGATTTCTTCTTCGGGTGCTAAGTATTTTGAAAAAGCTTTCAACAGTAACTTTTGCCCCTATTTTAATATTGAATTTTCTTTTTTTTCCTTTTCTTATGTCTGAGGAGGATAATTTTATGTTGACTAGCATTCCTTCTGAAAAGGAAATTTGGTAGACTTTAAAAGACATAAATTCTGATTCTATTGCTGGCCCGGATGGTTTCACTAATAAGTTTTTTCATAATACTTGGAAAATCATTAAATAGGACCTTATCAATGCTGTGGTGGATTTTTTAGGGGTAGTCCTATTCCAAAATTTTTTATGTCTACTTCTTTAGCTTTAATTCCTAAATCAAATACCATTAATTTTTGGAATGACTACCATCCCATTAGTTTTATGTAACTTTTTTAATAAACTTATTGCTAAAACTACTATGGGGAGGCTTGCTCTAATTCTTCCTACTATAATTGTTGCAAATCTGAGATTATGGATTAGACTTTTGATGATAGAAAACATTTATGTTTTTCTATGACTGCCTTGCATACTAACTTTTTAGGTCCACAAGATCAAGCGCAAATCAAGACCAGCTCAAGATTGGGTAGATTTAGTTTGAGTCAGTCTGTATGTATTTCTTTTTTTTTGATTTAATTGTAAAAGTGGTTCCTAATGCTAAGTAACCTTGCACACACACACTTGAGGGGATTTTATATGTTTTTCTATTTTGAGTATATCATCCTGGACGATATACATATCAGCCTGAACGATCGGTTCAAAAATAGAAAACCTAATTAGGGAATCCTGGTTAAGATAGTCGTCATTAAGCACATTGGCCTACACAATCATTGTATCGGCCAGGATGATAGGCTTAAATCAGAAAGAATCAGCCGCCATATTCATTTAGGTAAGATTTATTTTTGGACATCGGCCAGACTGATCCATTATATCGGCCTTGACGATACAGCACAATTATGCCAAAATTAATCTAGTAATTATGGAAAGAAATTAAGGCTGATTACATGATCACATCAGTCGGGTCGATCGCAAGATCGGTCGGGACGATGTCGTGGATGATTGACGTCTGCCTACTTCAATTCAGGACGATATCCAGAATGATTTGGCTCGAATTTGAACTAATCATCCAGGATAATATTTTATTATCCTGGACGAGAACAAAATTTCTTTCGATCGTCCCATGTCATCCAGGCAGATTAAGCTTAATTTGTATTGATCGTACAGGACGATAAAAATATCATCCTCGATGATAATGTCGGTTCTTGAAATTCTATTTAAAGGACCCAAATTTTCTCATACAAAAATATCTTTTGCTACTGTCTTGACCTCAGAGAGCCAAGAGGAGAGGGAGAGAGAGGGAGGAACTTGTAAGGGGAAGTTTGTGAGAGGGATTCACAAAGGTTGCTCCAAGCGAGGTTACAAGGCATCTTCTCCAGTCTTCACCCTTCGTCCTTAGGGGTTCAAGGGAGGTAAGCTTCAGCAATTAGTCGAGGTTCTCTGCCTACTTCAGGAGGAAGCAAAAGGAGTTAGGTTCTCTACCTCGTCGGGATTGGCAGAAAAGAGGTTTTGTAAGGGCTTCTCCGCCTTGCTGTGCGTGCAAAAGGAGAGTCATATTTCTAGTGCAATACCTGGATGGCGCCTCCGGGGAGTGGATGTAGTTCGAGTTGACCGAACCACTATAAATTCTCTGTGTTCTTTTCTTACTACGTTTCTATATTTATTTTTCTGCACTTTTATTTCTATGGTGATATTGGTTTGGTTTTAAGTTTTATGCTTTGATTGTAAGAAATTTTTTAAAAAATATCAATTCACCCCCTTCTTGATTAGCCTCAGGCTAGTTCTTAAGGGCTTAACATCCCTAACAAATTTTCAATCATTTCGTTGGAACAAACTAGTTTTGTTAAAGGTAGATCTATATTTGACAATGTTTTACTCACATAAGAATTAGTTCATGATTTGCATGCTAAGGTTGCTGGTGGTAATATAATTTTGAAAGTTGGCATTACTAAAGCCTATGGTAATCTCAATTGGGAATTTCTTTATACCATTTGAAAGTTTTTGGTTTTAATTTGCAATTCATTAATCTCATTAAAGATAGTATAAAGTTTTGTTATTTATTTGTTATTATTAATGATAAGTCCCATGGTTTTTTCAAATCTTCTCATGGTTTAAGATAAGGGGATCCCCTATCTCCTGCTCTCTTTATCATTGCATGGGAATTCTTTTCTCGTGGTATTAATAACCTTTTTAGGATTCACCCTAATCTGTAATTTAGAATGAGTGGTGCATTTTCTCATTACTCATTTGAGCTTTGTGGATGATTTTATTATTTTCTCTAATAGCTCTATTAAAATGATGTATATTCTTTACAAATTTCTTAAATCTTTTTAGCATGCTAGTGGATAAATTTTTAATTCTTCTAAAAGTTGCTTTATTATTGCTATGTCTATTTCTTCTATTCGTATTAATAATATTGAAAGAAAATTTGGTTTTAAAAAGAAGGCTTCTTCCGTTGAAGTATTTGGGTATACCTCTTTACAATGGAAAGAAACGTTCTCATTTATTTGATGATATTTTCACTACTATCCATAAGAAGCTATCTTCTTGGGCTTTAAATTTCCTCTCTTATAGAGGTAGGCTTGTTCTCATTAAAAATGTTTTGTGTTCTAATCATTTATACTTGTTTCATACTTTGTGTCTGATCTTAAATGTTTGTAGTAGAATATAGATTTTATTTAATAAATTTCTTTGGGGTTCCAAGGATGGCAATCATTCTATTGTTTGGGGCTCTTGGAGTAATTATTTGGGGGCTATGGATGAGGGTAGATTAGGTTTCAAAACCTTTACTGATATGATCAAGACTTATAATCATAAACTATGGTTTACTTTTCAAGCTATAAAAAATTATGGGCCAAGTTCATGATTTCAAAGTATTGTGTTGGGAATCACCCTTTGAATTGTGTTTTTAAACAAGGGAACATGTTTAACTAGAAAAGATTATGTAATATTAAGTGGGAAGCTAAAGAGTTTATTCATTGGGGTATGGGAGCTGGAAACATTTTTTTATTGTCAAGATAACTAGTTGAGAAACTTTTTGATTGATAATCTTTTATAAACTCACCCTAGCTCTGCTTGCAAAGTTAAGGATTTTATTATTAATGAGAGTTGAGATATTGAATTACTTACCAATTGTTTGCTTGAGTTTATTATTAAGTTAATTCTTAATATTTATATTCAATTAGAGAATGAGGATTGCATTTTGTTTAATCGCTCTAATGATGGTAATTTTGATACTAAACAAGTTTGGAATTCTATTAGACAAAGTCTTCCTAAAAATTCTCTTTATGTGTCTATCTAGCATGCTAGCATACCTCCTTCCTATTCTTTCCATCTTTAATTCAGAGGATTTTAAATAACTATTTGCCTTTGGATTCTATTTTATTCATGAAAGGTTATTATATTGTCTCCAAATGTAAATGTTACTACCATGTGGAGAATATGAATAATGTGTTTAGTCAGGGCACTATTACTATGAAAGTCTAGATTCATTTTGATAATATGTTCAATGTGCTATCTACTACTCGGTATATTTCTATTTCTTCTCTTCTTAAATATTGTTTCATTCTTACTAAAGGTCATATTAGGAATATTCTTCATGTTATTATTTGCTAATTTTTTATGGAGTAGTAGGAAAGCTTCTAAGCTTAAGAATATAAAAATGGATGCTTTAAATGTCATTTCTAAAGTTAAGAATAAACTTTATCAGTTGTTTGAATCTAATTTATTAAAGGGTGATTCCTTTAAAAGTTGTCTTCATGTGTCTTATGAGTTTGGTTTGAATTTTCCTCCCTATCCTGATAAGCTTATTTATTGGTGAAAGCCTTTGGAGGGATGTTTCAAACTTAATACTAATGGATCCAAGAATAATTTAAATGTGGGTTGTGGTGGTACTATTCAGGATTATAATGGTTTTGTATTTGTGTCTTTTGCAGGTCCCTCAACTGCTAATAATGCTATTCATGCTGAAATTGAGAGTCTTCTTTTTAGCATCCAATTATGCATTTCCCTAGGCATTACTAATATTTGGACTGAAGTTGATGCTTTGCTCTTGATTCATTATCTTGAAGGTAACACTTCTCCCAATCATGCTAATTTATATATGATGAGGAATATTATGTATTGGCTTTCCTTCATTACTTATTCTATTTCTCATATCCTAAGAGAGGGAAATACTTTTGCTAATTCTTTAGCTAAAAGAGGTTGCAATTTACATGGTTTCACTGAATACTATAAGCAATCTCTTCCTAAAGAGATCAAAGGCTTGGCTAGATTAGACTACCTGGCTCTCCCCTATATTCAGTTTAATTAGTGGTCTTTGGGGCTTGTTGCTCTAAGTTATGTTTTTTTTTTTAATTCTGTTGTTCAGCTGCTGGTTCTATTTTTATGGTGGTCTTTAAGTTTTTCTTTGGGTTCTTGGCTTGTTGTGTGTCATTAGCTATTGCTTTTATCTCTTGGGACTCTCATGGCTACCATTGGGCTATTGTCTTTCTCCCTATTGGTTTTGCTGGGAAGATTATTTATTTGTGGGTTGGCCCGATCTTATTTCACAGCTATTATTGGGTTGATATTTTATTTCAATCCTATTATCATGTTTCTATTTTACTGGTGGTGTTCAACTACTGTGGTTTGTTGAGTGTTAGCAATGATTGGGATTTTTATTTTGTTGAATTAACCCCTTATTATTGCTCTCTTTTCCCTAGGTGGAGTCTTACGGGGTGTTTGGCTTTGTTTCTTTCTTACCTCTTTCCCGTGGGGCTTCCTAGTTGTGCTGGCACATCTACGGGAGTTTGCGTCCATTCTATCCAGATTATTGATCTGCTTTAGATTTGGGATTGCTTAGCTGGGGCCTTTTATGCCGATGGTGTTTTGGGTTTCATTTATCCTATTTACACTAATCTCCCTAATTATTTGTATGTTGTTTTCCTATGCTGCTTTGGATTGGCTACCTAAGGATTAGATCTGAGTGGTATTTGGGGTTATATTAAGATGGTGCATATACTAGACACCTAAGCTATGCCCCAACTTACAACTATAGTTCTACGGCTAACCCAAATCCTTTTGTTGATGCTAGGAATTTTGGTTTTTTTACAAGACTGAACTGTATCAATTGTGGCATAATTCTGGGTATTCTTTGGTATTGGTCTAGTATCAGTTTGGGGTGTTGCAATAGTTATCATAGCCTGAGCATATTTTATGATTTTAAGTATGTTCTTTTTGATATTTAATTTTATTTGGTAACTTACAATAGGCTTGCCTCTTTGTTGGATAAGCTTTGTGATTTACTTTTTTGGTTTAATGGTGGGTGGCATCAACATATTGACTATTATGGTTGCAAGGTCGACTTCTATTTTATTTTTTTGCTCATTGTCAGTCATTTAATTCTGTTGTTTACTTAAATCAATGGTAAGTACAAAGGCTATTTTAATATCATTCTCACTTTCTATTATATAAATTTGCAAAATCATCTATCCTTTCACACTCCTCTGATGTCTGCAGAGAACCGTTCGTCCTTTCACACTCTTCTAATATGGGTAGAGAACCCTTTGTCCTTTCACACTCTCCTAGTGTGGGCAGAGAACCCTTCATCCTTTCACACTCTCCTAGTGTGGTAGAGAACCCGCGGTTGTTCACGCTCTCCAAGTGTCGGTAGAGAACCAGATCTCCTTGACATATCTTCTCATAAGAATTCTAAAAGGAAGAAAGAAAAGAGTGAAGTAATCCAAAATCACAAGTAGAGAATCTTACCTTTAAAAACAAGGTGAAGCCTTCACGCTCCTTTAGTAAGAATTCTTCTTTGAATGCCCTCTCACACTCTCTCCTTGACTCTTCTTTCAATAGGCACGAAGATCAATGAGCAAAAAGATTAGGTGGTAGTAAAAATTGGACCTTATATAGGAGAGATAAGAAAAACTGTCCAAAAACTGCAAATGTTCAAGTCAACACGAAATGGATCGTCCCGTACGATCGTGGATCATCCTGGAGGATTTTACTTAAAGTGTCGAAAACTATCCTAATGAATATTGGTACGAACTATGTTCATACACGATCATCGTCCCATACGAACTAGGTTCGTCTGGATGAACAGTTATTTCATTGGTCGGTTCCCAAATTACCACAGGATGTAACCAACTTACTTAAGTCAATTCCCATCGTCCTGGGACGAACAGGATTTCGTCCGGACGAAATTTTTACAGAGGGCAACTCGTCCTGGCACGATTATGAATTTCGTCTGAAATAAATTTTTATTGAGAATACTTCATCCAGGGACGATTTGGATTTCGTCTCGACAAAATTTTACATAGCCTAACTAGTCCTGGGACGAAAATAATTTCGTCCTGGACAATCAGGACTTAGAAAATTTCCTCCAACTCCTATTTGCATTGCTCTTACTAGGAGATAACTGACCTGATTGTTCCGTACGAACTAGGTTCGTCCCGTATGATCAGTACAAATTTTGTAATATCTCCTTAAGTGTGTGTGTGTGTGTGTGTTTTTATTCACTCAATTACAATTACTCCCTCTCAATTTAAAGAATAATTTAAAGCTTCATTTTACAAAGGATTGTATGCTGAATTTGATTTGAAGTCTTCATAGTTTGGAGTTCGATTTTCCTGAAATGTTAGTATACACAAGAGAAAAAACAAATACTCCAAAAAATGTTAGGAGATAACTACACATAATACAATAATATTTGGAATCATCAAAACTATACAAGTTGCAAGAATGTAAAACATGCAAATTCCAACTCTCTTAACAGTTGAAGTTTTGTATAGGAAGCTTCAATTAACTTTGAAGGCACTCTTTTATTGGAATATGATGCAAAAATCTTTGTTTTTTGAGGAGGAACTAAAAAAGAAAATTTTAGAGTTATAACTGGAGGAAGCGTCAGATGGAGGCTTTACCCTATAAAAGCTGATCTTACTTCGTAGCAAACCTCACGAGCTAAATATTACACTGGAAAGGTTATCTGCATGGTGGAATCAAAGGGCTAAGGCAAGGAGGCTTAATAAAGGTGATACTAATTCAAATTTTATTCACAACTTTGCTTCGACTAGGAGGAATGGGAATGTTATTAAAATCATTGAGGGTGAAGATAGCAATGTGGTGGAGGACTTTGAGCAAATTGAATCTATTTTAATGAATAAATGGATATCAAGAGAGTGATATCTAGTTTATTGGCCTTTGATTATTGAAAATCAAAGAATTTAACGTGAAGATATGGAGATACCTTAAAATATTCTCTAATTTTATATAATATTTAGAAATTATATTAATTTAATTGAAATTATTTCTTATATTAATATTATCTAATTATATCAAACATAAATTTAATAATTAAAATATAATAATAATAATAATAATAATAATAATAATAATAATAATAATAATAATAATAATAATAATAATAATAATAATAATAATAATAATAATAATAATAATAATAATAATAATAATAATAATAATAATAATAATAATAATAATAATAATAATAATAATAATAGATGGTATTGTGGCAAAAAGGTGATTTCAGGTGCTGATTCTGAAATTTGTTTGGTTAACAAATTCAATATTATGATTGAGGAAAATAAAGAAACATAAGTTGTTATTTAGCAATCGAAAATTAGTAAAGATATTATTCAGCAATTTGAAACCAGTAGGGAATTTGTAGAAGTAGCCATTGATCCATACACTTAAGTTAAAGTTGCTGATGAAACTCTAGTATGTACTAATGAGGGGAATAGTGGTTTGTCTAAACACAAACTAGCTAAAGAACTGAAATCTTTGGGACCCATTGAAGATGCACATAAAAAATGGAAAAAGCACGGGAAAGGTATAAAGGAAGGAGTGGACTATACCCCTTTAGGTGAATAATGTCTTCCTTTGTGTTTTGGAATTGTAGAGGGGCTTGGAAGAGGGAAGCCTCTCTTTATCTTATAAAGATTATGAGAGATCATGATGTGATCTTTATTGGGTTGACTGAAACTAATATAGCAAATATTTATAGGAATGATGTTAATAGTATCATTGGGTTTGCTTGGAATTTTTTCCATCATCCTACTCAGAGTACTTCTAGTGGAATTTTGATTGTTTGGAATAGGACTATTGTGTCCTTTGAGGTGGTTGAGCACTCTTCTCAAGTGGTGTTAAGGACTCTTAGTACTCTGTCTATGGGTGTTTGGAATGCTGCTACATTGTATGGGAATAAGTCTTATCATGAGAGAAGGAGCTTGTGGAATTTGATTGAAAAGAATGTGGCGGATATTACTCCATGTATTGTGGGAGGTGATTTCAATTGCATTTTATCCAAGGAGGATAAGAGGGGAGGAAAGAGATTTATCTTTCCCAAGGACCAAAAGAAATGAAGATGTTTATGACTAATAATGATTTTCATGATGTAGGGATTATTGGACCAAAATATACTTGGTGTAACAATAAGGAAGGCACTAATAGAGTTTTGGAAAGACTTGATAAATGCTTAGTAAACTCTACTTCTTTACAAATGGTTCCAGTGGCAAGGACTAGACATCTTACAAGGGTAGCATCCGATCATAGTCCTATTTTTTTTCAAGTTGGGTGAAAAATAATACAAATAGTCCAAGATTATCATGTTTGAAGACACTTGGATATCATATCCGTCATCTTGGAGTATTGTGCTCAATTCTTGGAAAAAACTTAATTTTGGTGATGATGTTGAAGTTTTGTATAGGAAGCTTCATTGAACTTTGAAGGCACTCTTTTATTAGAATATGATGCAAAAATCTTTGTTTGTTGAGGAGGAACTAAAAAAGAAAATTTTAGAGTTACAACTGGAGGAAGCATTGGATGGAGGCTTTACCATGTAAAAGCTGATCTTACTTCGTAGCAAGGTTAACGAGCTAAATATTACACTGGAAAGGTTATCTACATGGTGGAATCAAAGGGCTAAGGCAAGGAGGCTTGATGAAGGTGATACTAATTCAAATTTTATTGACAACTTTGCTTCGGCTAGGAGGAATGGGAATGTTATTAAAATCATTGAGGATGAAGATAGCAGTGTGGTGGAGTACTTTGAGAAGATTGAATATGTTTTTTATGAATAAATGGAGATCAAGAGAGTGATATATAGTTTATTGGCCTTTGATTATTGAAAATCAAAGAATTTGACATGAAGATATGGAGATGCTGAATGCTGAATTCAGTCATGAAGAATTGGTTGCTGCTGTATTTCAACAAGGGAATAATAAATTTCCTGGTATGGATGGGATAACTTCTTCTTTTTTAAAATTTTATTGGAGCATAATAAAAGAGACTACTTGGAAAGCTATTGATAGTTTCTTCAAATATATCTCTATGCATGAAAAGTAGAAATATACTTTGATTGTGTTGATTCCTAAGGTGAAGAACCCGATTGTACCTTCTAATTATAGACCAATTAGTCTATGTCAAACTATTTACAAGTTGGTTGCAACTATGATGGTAAATAGATTTAAAAGATGTACTTCTAAGATAATTTCTAAAGAACAAGTGGCTTTTATGCCAGGTAGATCCATGTTTGAGCATTGTTTGTTAGCTCGTGAAATCTTCCATAAGTTTAGGATCTCTAAGAACAAGTAAGGCATGATGGTGGTGAAGCTTGATATGAAGCAAGCATATGATAGCATGGGATGGCCAACCTTAAATCAAGTTTTACATCAGTTTGGGTTCCCTTATAAGTTTTCAAAATTCATCATGGAATGTGTAATGAATGTTAGGTTTTCTATCATTTTGAATGGAAAATATTAAAATAGATTAATGCAAAGAGTGATTTTCGATAGGGATGTCCTCTTTTTCACCATATTTATATATTATGTGTGCTCAACTATTATCAAATTCGATAAATTAAAGGGGTATTGAGTTGGGTATTTAGATTTCTCCTAGCTCCAATAAGATTACACATCTTTTGTTTATCGATGATGTGTTAGTTTTTGCTCAAGCTTCTACAAGAGTTGTTAAAGTTTAAAAGAAATTGTTGCTAATTTTTGTGGATGGACAGGACAACGGGTGAACAATAACAAGTCTTTGATCATGTTTGGTAAAGCGGTTAAACGACCAAGACAAAACAAAATTGTTAAGAAGAAGGGATTCAAAGCGGTGAAGGAAATGCAGAATTTTAGAATTAAAATTGCTTTAAAGAGACTTGGAATGGCAGATTTCCAATGTATTATGGATCCTGTCATAGAAAGACTTAATTCTTAGGGAAATAAAAATTTATCTTTGGTAGGGAAGATCACTCTTATCATGTTTTCTTTTTTATCTTTGCCATTTTTTTTTTCAACACATTCTTTGGTTCCCAAAAGGTTATTGCATGAAATGGATAAACTTAGTGGGGATTTAATATTTCATAAATACAATGGAAAGAAGGGTTTGCTTTATGTTGCTTGGGGAGAATTACGCAAACCTAAAAGTGCTGGTGGTTTGGGCTTGCACTCGGCTGTTCTTAAGGCTGGTCCTCTTAGAGCAAGATTGGAGTGGAGATTAATTCAAAATCCTGATTCTTTGTGTCATAGGAATATCATTGCTAGATATGGGAATAATATATTAAAGGAAGAAAGCAAGAGAGGAGCTTCTATTGCATATCAAATATTACTAGATGGCAGCAAACATCTCAACCCCATTATTAGGTGGAAAGTGGGTGATGGTGAAAGTATTAATGTGTTGAAAGATATATGGCTTCTTGATAGATGTCTTTATTCCTGGCCTATACTTGCTGATTGTGTGGGAATAGAGGATATGATACTACATCATTTCATATCTATCGAAGGTAATTGGAATGTAGATGAGCTTCAACATTACTTTCATAATGATCTTATAGTGTTGATTTTACAAGTTAATATCAATCATGATATTCATAATGACCAAGTGGAACCTATGTTTCATTATTCCGAGAAATCAATCTCTACTTTGGGTTATGAGGAAGCAACGAAAGGCAGCATTATAGAAGATGATCTTGGCTTTTCAAGGTGGCTAAGGAAACTGAAATTAAATCGTAGAGTGGAATTGTTTTGGCGGTGATTAAGTTAGCATGCTATTCCTACAAATCTCTTTCTTAAATGTAGAAAACTTTCTTATGATGAATTATGTGTGAGAGGATGCCGTGAAATAGAAAGTTATGCTCATATTGTGGTGAATTGCAAGTTTTTTGATTGAGATAATTCAAAAACTAAGAGATTGGGGATTTAACATTCCAATATTTCAATTATTGGAATACTGTTTGGATGAACTTAGAAAACTTTCATTTCAATATTCCAACACGGTTAAGGTATATTGTACAATAGTTTTTCTAGCTTGAAAAAATCGGAATGACTTCAAACATGGTAAAAGTGTTCTTCCAATTTAGTTGGTGGTGAAGTTGGATTTCAAATTTTGTAGAAGTCAGATTTCGTTCCTGTTAATCAGGAACTACTGGGGACGATGGAGGCGGACTGCCACCGGTAAGCACAAGGAGCAGCGATTAGGTCACCGTCCTTTGTTGGCAACTCAAAGTTAAATTTGAGAGGTAATGGTTTGCTGTTTTCAGATTCAAACTAGAGGGTTCATAACCAGTTGATGAAACCGCATGGTCCCTTGATGTTCAAAGAGGTCGCTGAGGAAATTCCAAAGATGATCAAGCATATGGAAGGAAAAGGTAAAGCAATTGTTGAAATTGAAGTTATTATTACTCCTAGAACTGAGAAAATCCTTTCGTCTGTAAACCTGATTGATCCAGCTGCATCGTCTTCGGGAATGAAAATTTTTGTTAATAGATTTGGGAATTCAAATGCAATCCCTGGACACAATGTGATAAATGTGAATTCTCCGAATTTGGTTAATAATAATTTTCATTCCTTTGCGGGCGAGAGAAATGTACCGAGTGAGGATAAGGTGTATGATGGAATGCCTGGTACTACTGCTAGTATGGGTGTTGTTAATCCATGGAGTAATAAACCTTATATTAAATTGGATTTCGAGGAAGAAGAATTGGTATTATTTGAAGATGGCAAGGCTGTGAAGTTGAATGAAGAATTGGAGAGGTTGAATTCAGAGAAACTTTTAAATTCGTTGGTGATAAAGGTGTTTGGTAAAGAATTACTATCCCACATGGTGGCTTGTGAAATAAGGAGGAAATGGAGTCAATATGGGCAATTTCACTTTACTTCTCTAGGTAAAGGATGGTTCTTATGCTCATTTAATTCGGAGGAGATGGCTGAAGCAGCTCATTCAGATGGCCCAGGTTGGTAAACGGGCATATAGTAGGTATGGACATATGGACTTCTGAGTTTTCTTCTTTATCCATGAAGGGGCTAACCACTCCAATTTGGATTAGAATGCCACATTTGCCATTGCAATGTTGCGATGAGATAAATGTAGAAAGAATTACTTCAAGGATTGGTAAACCATTAATGTTGGATGGTAACATGTTTCAATGGGGGAGGAGGGAATTTGCAAGAGTTTGTGTAAGGGTAAAGCTTGATCAACCTCTTCCGTTAGGTGTTTGGGTTGATAGCATTGGTGGAAAGTTTTTTCAAAATGTGGAGTATGAAAAGATATCCAACTTTTGTTTTGAGTGTGGAATGATAGGGCATGTGAAGAATGAATGTGTTCAGAGAGAACCTATTCCCATCGGAGTGGAGGTTGCGGATATTAAAGGTGATGGGGGAGCTGATTTGGGAAGTAGGCAGGAGTTATTGAAAGACTCTTCTTATGGGCCGTGGATGCTTGTCAACAATAAGAAAAGTAGAAGGGCAAATCAAAGAAACAATGTGGTAAAGCCAAACAATTTAAGATATGTGAAGAAAGCTGATAAATCTGCGTCGGGTGTTCAGGAGGTTTGGACTGATGTGATTTCTGGAATCAGGGAGGTTTCTATTCCTAAGGATCTAAGGATGGTAAATGCTGTGGCTAGTCAATTAGAAGAAGAGTGCATAATGGAAGGTGACCATGTTAAAGAAAAGGAGCAAAGTGTTGTTGCTGTGGAGTAGGAAGTTTCTCTTGACAAGTGTAAAAATAGCTCTGATGAAGGTTGGGGTAAGAATATTGAACCTGATATTTCCAGTTTATCAAATTCAATCAATAAATTTGATATTTTGAATATTTTAATGGTGAATTGATGGAAGAAGAAGTGTTAGAAGGGAAAACTGATAATGAT
This sequence comes from Dendrobium catenatum, assembly GCF_001605985.2. Lineage (NCBI taxonomy): Eukaryota > Viridiplantae > Streptophyta > Magnoliopsida > Asparagales > Orchidaceae > Dendrobium > Dendrobium catenatum. The sequence continues at coordinate 3,427,807 of NW_021319127.1, forward strand.
GGGCATGGAGGGGATAATGCTGCTTTGATGAATGATGGAAAGGGTAAGGAGGAGAGTTTTGTTGAAGGGTTTGGCAGGAATAAATCTGGAGGTGAATTGACTAGAGATGCTGGTTCTATTGGGGAGTTAAATAAGGTAAAGCTTGCAAAAGAGTTGAGATCTCTTGGGCCTATCAAGAATATTCCTCAGGGTAGGTATATGGATGGAGGTGGTAGTAAAAAGAGGGAGGGGACCTCATCCCCTAGATTGCATTAATGAATTCATTAGCCTTTTGGAATTGTAGAGGGGACAAGAAAAAAGAGGCTTCTCTCTATCTTAAAGAGTTTATTAAATATCATGGAATTCTATTTGTGGGGTTGGTGGAAACTAAGATCAATGCTTTTGACAATGTTTCCCTTGAGAAAGTTTTGGGGCCTGATTGGGATTTCCTTATGCAGCCTTCAGAAGGTCTATTTGGAGGAATTATGATTTTGTGGAGATCTGATTTGGCATCTTTTACAATATTAAAGAAGTCAGATCATTGTGTTATTGTGAACCTTAATGTTTTCAATAAAGGGGTGTGGATGATAGCTACTGTATATGGGAGCAAGGAGGTTGTGAAGAGGAAAAGTTTATGGGGTTGTATTTAGGGAGTAGCTAGTAGAATGGTCCCTTTGATTGTTGGGAGGGACTTCAACTATATACTGTCGCAAGATGATAAGAGGGGTGGAAGAAAGTTTGTATTCTCACAAGGTCCAAAGGAGATGGTGGATTTTAAGAATGGGAATGACTTGCATGAAGTAGGGATTACTGGACCAATGTTTACTTGGTGTCACGATAAAATTGGAGGAGGTAGAATTCTTGAGAGGTTGGATAGGTGTTTGCTCAATTCTTTGGCTATCAATTGCATTCAGGTGGCAGTGGTGAGACACTTAGCCAGAGTAGCTTCAGATCATTATCCTATTGTGCTGAAAATTTTTTACTCTTCTTTTAAAGGAAAAGGAATTCTAAAGTTTGAAGATGTATGGATTTCTTGTAAGGGGTCAGCCCACATCATTGCTAAGGTTTGGAGTAAGGGATTTCTTAGAGATGAAATGGAAATCCTAAACAAAAAATGTAGGAAAGATTTGAAGGATTTGTATTATTAGAGCAAGGTCAAAGCTAAGGAGTTCTCTAAAAAAAAGGATAAACTGAAAGAGGATATCTTTCAGCTTCAAGAAGAAGAAGCAAATGTTGGATGGTTAAGTAAAGATAAGCTTTGGGTGTTGAGATCAAAAGTGAAGGAGCTTAATATGACTCTTGGTTGGTTGAGCACTTGGTGGAGGCAAAGAGCAAAGGTGAGATGGATTGAGGAGCATGATGCTAATACCAAGTTTTTCCATTCTTTTGCTAATGCTAGGAGAAGTGGGAATTGGATATCTCAAGTAAGAAATTCAAATGGTGAACAAATAGAGGAGCCTAAGGAAGTGGAGGATATCTTCTTCAATTTTTTTCAGGATAAATGGAAGGGACGGGAGTGTTGTATGGATAACTGGCCATGCTCGAGAAATGTTCTGGACGATGCATATAGAAGAAGTTTGAGTGTTGATATTTCAGATATGGAAATATTGGAAGTAATTAAAAAGTTGGGTAATAATAAAGCTCCTGGTTATGATGGCATAACCTATTCTTTTTTCAAGTCCTATTGGAATATTGTAGGGATTGATGTATGTAAAGCGGTGAGGAGGTTCTTTGTTACAGGAAGAATGTGTAAGGAATGGAAGGACACGCTGGTTGTGCTTATTCCAAAAATAAACAATCCAGTCACCCCTTCTGATTTTCGACGGATCAGCTTTTGTAATTCTATCTATAAAATTGTGGCTAAGGTTTTATTGAACAGGTTATTGTTGGTCATTCCCAAAGTTATTTCAGAAGAATAGATTGCATTTGTCAGAGGAAGGAGTATAGCTGATCACTTATTAATGGCTCAAGAGGTGTCCAATAAAATCAAGATTTCAAAATCAGGTAATGGTATGGTAGCTATCAAGCTGGACATGGAGCAAGCCTATGACAGCATGAGTTGGAAGACACTTTATGGAATGATGTGTAACTTGGGATTTCCGGAGAAGTTTATGAACTTAGTGATGGAGTGCATTATGGAACCAAGGTTTTCTATCTTAATCAATGGTGGATTCTCCAAATGGATTGTGGGGAGAAGTGGTTTCCATCAAGGTTGTCCACTCTCTCCTTTTCTTTTTATAGTTTGTTCTCAATTGCTCTCTAATGCCTTTTCTAATGAAGGCAAGGACTTATGTATTAGGATGGCTCCTAGTGTTCAGAAGGTTTCTCATTTGCTTTATGCATATAATGTCCTTTTATTTTTTGATGCCAAGTTAAAAAGTATCAAGAAGGTAAAGAACATTTTAAATGAATATTGTGGCTGGATTGGTCAGAGGTTGAATCCTCATAAATCAGTAATGATGATTGGAAAAACTGTTGAGAGGAGAAGGAAGAAAAAGATTGCAAGGATCATGGGGATTAAGCTGGTAGAAGAAATGGAATATTTAGGAATCAAGTTGGCTCTAAGAAGATTAAGGAAGGCTGATTTCCAAAATCTTTTGTATAAATCCATGAAGATACTTAATGCTTGGGGAAACATATACATTTCTCTAGTTGGAAGAATGGTTTTGGCTAAATCTATTTTTTGTAAACTTCCCTTATTTCTTATGTCTCATTCCATTATTCCTTTAAGCATATTGAGGGAATTTGAGAAACTTTGCAGTGATTTTATTTGGAATAAGTATGATGGAAGCCATGGGATGCATTATGTTGCTTGGGAAGAATTGTGTAAACCGAGATCAATGGGTGGATGGGGGTTACACTTGGCTGTGTCCAGCTTGGAACCTATGAGAGCAAAGTTTGCTTGGAAATTAGTGGTGAATCCGAACTCCTTGGTGAACAGAATTCTATTGGCAAGATATGGGAATGATTGGTGGAGTAACGAAGCATTGAAGGGTGGTTCTTCGGCATGGAAGATCATAGTTAGTGGCTGGAGGGCTATGAAGTTTTGTTAGATGGAAAGTGGTGAGAGGCACAAATATACATGTATTGAAAGATGCATGGATCGTGGATAAATGCTTGCTTAAATGGCCTACTTATGTGGCTATTTTAGATGATGATAATACAACACATGATTTTTTTATTCAAGATGGTAGATGGAGTATGGATAAGCTGCTTCTTTTTTTTGGAAAGGACCTAGAAGATTTAATCATCAATATTCAGATTTGCCAAGACTATGAGATGGACTTCATGGAGCTGAAAAGGAAATGGTCTGGTAAGAATGTTTCAGCTATGATTAGGGAAGAAGGCGTGAAGGAGTTAATGGAGGTAGATCCTAATTCATGTATTCACAAGGTGAATATGAATGCCATGGTGGATATGTTCATTTAGACAATGTGCAAAGGTGTGGTTCCTACAGCATATTATTTGATGAGGAGGAGGCTAGCTAGAAGTAATCTATGTCCTAGAGGTTGCAGGGAGGTTGAGGATGTAGATCATGTGACCACTAAGTGCTCAAAGCTGTTGAAGGTAGTTTGTAAATTGAGGGAATGGGGATTTTCTTTTCCTTTATTCATATCTTTTAAGCAATGTATGGATGAACTTAAACTAATGTATGATAAGGATTCTCTAAAGGTGAAGATGTATTTCTATTTGTTATGGTTCTCTTGGAGCAACAAGAACAAATCCAAACATGGTAAGATAGAAGATAGTGAATCAGTCATTGCTACAAACGTTATTAGCTTTGTGAGCATTAATAAACGGAGCATGGTTCTCTTGGATTACTGGGATGCTTGTCAGTCCAATGGACTATTATCTAATTTCTGGCATCCTCCTCCACCCGAGTGCTACAAAATAAATATAGATGTTGCGTTGAAAAGTGATTATGGAGCAGGTATTGGAGGAATCATTCAGAACTTCAAGGGAAGGTTTGTCCTAGCATTTGGCTTTTATGGTATTCATTGGGATATAGCACAATTAGAGCTCTATGCATTCAGTGCTTTAAAAGAGGTGGTGAATGATAGTATATCCGATGCCAAAGGTATTATTTTGTAGGGAGACAATAAAAATGTGATCCAATTTCTTCACAACTTGTATAGCAAAGAGAAGAAATTAGGTGGAAGCATTGAGGATGATGATTTTTCTTTCTTAAATCATTGGAATAATGTTATTTTTCATTATGTTGGTAGGAGTTGTAATAAGGTAGCAGATTATTGTGCTAACCTTGCGTTGTCTTCTGATTTTATTTGGGACTTATTTTGTTAGAGTACACTTCCTTCTTCTTTTGTAAATCTTGTAAAGAAGGAAAGTGGATTGGTGGTTAACATATTTTGAAGGAGCAATCCACTTTGTAGTTCTTTCATTTCTTTTGGTTTTAATTATAATAATGTTTTTGCATTTCTTCAAAAAAAAAAAAAAAGAAGTGAGTTGGTGGTGGCTTCTAATGTGCTGTATATGTTCATGAATCATTATAATCCAATGCTAGATAGCTGGGGTGTTAATCTCATATGAGAGTTTCAAAATTCTTGGCACCCTCCACTATTAGGTTGGATTAAAATAAATGTGGATGCTTCGCTTTTGGAATCAAACTTGCAGGGATAGCAGGAGTGTTCATAAATCATAAAGGAAGACTTCTTCTTACTTTTGGAAAAACAAGAATTCATTGGGATGCAGCTCAATTAGAATTGGAGGTGGTCATTGCAATAAGGGAGGTTATACAAAGTTGGATGATGGATAGCAAAGGAATAATAATTGAAGGTGATAATCTCAACATTATCAATTTCATTAAAGTATCAATGAAGAAATCTAATTGGCAAATGGATATTGATTTGTCAATGGAGCTTCGCTTTCTTAATGATTTTAATAAGGTGATTTTTAACCATGTTAATAGAGAATGTAATAAAGTAGCTGATTTATGTGCTACTTTGGCTTTAGAAGATAGTTTTTTTGTTGATAGTTTTTCTTTTAGCAACATTCCTTCTTCATTGCTTATTTTGTTAAAGAAGGAATGTGATCCTTTTATGTCCTGTATTTAGCTTTTCTTTTAATGCAATTTGCAATTTAAAAAAAAAAAGCAGTAAGAATGTTGTCTCAAATAAAACCTAAGTTAGCTATTCGCAGTTACCTTATTTTTTGGTTGATAACTTTATGTTTATATGAAACAACTTTAAAAATATCTTGATTAGTATATCTTGTTTCCTTTATGATAATGGAGCATCTAATAAACTCAATATTACCTCTTGGAATCAAACAACTTTGCCTAAATCTAAGAGTGGGCTAGGTGTCCCCTTCAATTCTAGTTTCAACACCACCTATAAAATGAAGAGTATATATATATTGAAACATGGATTGAAGTTCCCCCCTTTAATAGAGATTGGGTTCTCAAAATTTTTCTCTTATAGTCTTCTCTTAGATGTAAGAATTAAAGATATCATTTTTAATGAGAATTTGCACGTTCATTATTACCATCCAAATATTGTAAACTTGCATGGAGTCTAAAAAAAATCTTCATTTATCCAATGAGACACAACCTCCTCTAAAATATGAATTAGGAAACTTCCCTTTTAATGATATTTAGAAAGTACTCATTTTTTATATTCGTGATATTTTGAACCAAGTATGCGTGGCACAAAAAATTGACTTTATGATGCCTAATTTTTACTTGGATGCTTTGTTTGATGGTTTCAAAACAAATGAAAACCTTCTTGCAAGAGATACGCATTACAATAATTTATGTTTCTTTTCAAATGGCCATGGAGAAACTAACCATCACTTTTTTTTTTTAAATGAATGTATTGTATGTGGTTAAAAAAAATGCACTTCATGGGGTGAATAATTTTTTAGTTTGAAGCTTCAATAAGGTGGGTCCTTCATTTTAGCTTATATTATCACTCTCACCCTATATTAAAAAAAAATTAAAACTCCTTATTCACAATCAACCCAACATTATACTTGGTTCAGTTGAACAATTTTATTATGATTATATGTTTCTTCAAATGAAATAAACTTGATTGCATAAAGTGTTTTATATTAATAAACTTTGGGTGATTTCTACTATGCCTTAGAGTATTAGAATTATCTTAATAGACTTATGGGAGTTGATTTGGCTATTTTTTTATATATATTATATTTTAAGCTCTAACTTTTATGTCATAATCTAATGATGAATTCTATCAAGATGGGTCTACTTTACTTGATATCTAAATGAATCAAAATTGAACAATTTTTGTGAATCCTTATAAAAATAAATACCTTGGTCCTACTCTAGATCCTTATGATATTATCTCTTCATTCTTACAATTTTGATTTATTTTGGGGTCTTTTTGCTTCATGTTTTGGTTATCTACCACTTTGGTAATCCTATCTCTCTTGTGCACAAAAGATGTGAAGAGGTTATGAATCTTACTGGGGAATGGCATCAGTGTGATGCTAGTGTTTGTAGTTCCCTTGATGAAGAAGAATATGAGAGGAATTCATGATGAGATATTGCTAAAAATGCCATAAATATTGTAGCTCCCCAAGAAACTTTCTCTCTTCTCTCTCTCCTCTCCCCCCTTCCTCTCCTCTATTTCCCTAATAAGGCATGCAAAATAAAGAAAATGGATATGGTAAGAGGGGTTTAATGAAATGCATTATTGAGTTATTTTATCATTTAAAAAACCTCTATTCTGACCTAGCGACATAACACTAACATTTCTAGCATCGCTGCACATCAAGAGAATTTTTCAAATTCCTCCAGAATATCAAAAATAAATACCTTGGCCCTACTCTAGATCCTTATGATATTATCTCTTCATTCCTATAATTTTGATTAATTTTGGGGTCTTTTTGCTTCATGTTTTGGTTATCTACCACTTTGGTAATCCTATCTCTCTTGTGCACAAAAGATGTGAAGAGGTTATGAATCTTACTGGGGAATGGCATCAGTGTGATGCTAGTGTTTGTAGTTCCCTTGACAAAGAAGAAGATGAGAGGAATTCATGATGAAATCTTGCTAAAAATGGCATAAATATTGTAGCACCCCAAGAAACTTTCTCTCTCCTCTACCCCCTTCCTCTCCTCTATTTCTCTAATAAGGCATGCAAAATAAAGAAAATGGATATGGTAAGAGGGGTTTAATGAAATGCATTGAGATATTTTATCATTTAAAAAACCTCTATTCTGACCTAGCGACGTAACGCTCACATTTCTAGCATCGCTGCACGTCAAGAGAATCTTTCAAATTCCTCCAGAATATCCTCACTTAAGATCTGACACCATAGCAAACTGCTAGTGTTGAAACACTCAATCAAATCCATTTTTTTTCAAAAACCATATAGCTCAATGTCAGGGTGTAGCCAACCTTAGCATTGTAACACTCACAAATCTGGCTTTTATAATATATTCACTTTAGAAAAATGTCATCCTTCACATTTGCAAATCACTTCAAAAGAAATTAAAAAGAAAATGTAATAAAATCATTTCTTTCAAATCAAATAAAATCAAAAACCAATTTGATACAAATCATTAGCAAATTAAGTTGATTATTGATCAATGATTTACAACTCATATTATTTAATCAATCATTAATTCAATCAGTCAACTCAGTCACACATATATGCATGTTGTTCAATTGTACATCATTCAATGTGCTATACAATGATATCAATCAACTATGCACTGAAGATCAATCAAAATCAAATCAAATAATTTCTTTGGATAGAGAATTCTACCAATGGATCTCTTAGATAGCTCCATGTTCTCTTGCTTATCAAACTGTAGACTCTTAGTAATACAGGTGTTGTCAGGGCAGAATGAGTAGGCTCTCTTTGACTCTCACTCACACCTCTTCCATCTATCCTTCTCCCAAAAGCTTCATCCCTATTCATAAATTCTTCAATGCACATCCCAGAACCAACAATCCTCTATCTATAAGCCTATCTAGATTATCCTGCCCTCAACACAGGTCCTTCTTTCTATCTCTATTATGGGTAATCGACCATTCAATATCCACATTTAAAGTAGTACCCAATGATCAAGAAACATTATTCGATATATATTTTTTCATATCTAAAATCCTCATGCACTTCTTCCTCTGTCACTTTCATATTTTTCTTAGATTTTTATAATTTTTTATGCTCAAGTCTTTAGTTGTCATCTTTTTGTCATATCTTGCCTGAACAATGGGATACCTAAATCATTCTTTACTAACCTTACTCTCTCAACTAATTTTAAAAACTCTTATATTCTTAATGGTACCAATAGGTGTCTCAACTCATCTTCTAATCCTCTAAAAAATCAATAACTTTTCTTTTCCATTGTGCTAATCAACTATGGGGCATACCTGACTAGCATAGTAAATTTGCTTTCTACTGCGTCACTATTTTCTCTGTAGTCCAATCTCATAGAGCCTCCCACATTTATTTGCTAGCTGAAGGAGGTATAAATCAATTTCTAAAAAAACAACAAACTACACCCAATTAATTTGTGTATTCACATTTATTTGAATTTCTACTTTTGTTGTCCTATCCACCATCTCTCTACTTCAACTTCAAACAAAAATACTACAAGTGATACTTCCAGGCTCTAAGGACACTGCATACTATCAAATATTTTATCTTTTTGCAATAATCAGTCTTTCGCTATATGTGGTTTTACAACCCTTCTAAATAATGGTGGCTTGGACTTATGAAGGATTTATAAGTGCTTGTCTTCGTCATTGTTCTTAATCTATTATTGTCTACTTTGAGTGTCACTTATAAGTTGAGTATCCATAGTGATAAGATGTAACATAGTATCAAAGGGCACTAGAGCCACTGTTGCACTTTTGTTCATTCTGCATATCTTGGTTAGTTGGATATATTTGTCCACTTATAGAATCCTCATTCCTAATCAATAAGACATATAGGATCAACATCCATACACACATGCAATTAATCAATCAAATATGCAAATGATGAAATCTATATTGCCCACTTCTACGCACTCATAATCAAACCTTTGTATCTAATTACTACTCAATTCTTCTAATATCCATTTCTCTTTATACTAACTATAGTGCCCCAAGCAACTTCCTCTCTCTTCTCTCTCCTCTTTCTCCCCCTTCCTCCCCACTAACTTCCCCGATAAGGCATGCAAAATGAGGGAAATGGCTTGGGTAAAGGGGTTTAATGAAATGAATTAAAATGTTTTAGTATTTTTAAAAACTACTATTTTGACCTAGCGCTTTGCACTCATTTTCCCAATGCCATTGTGCCACGACCTCTTCACAAGGCATCTAGATTCCCCCAAACTATCCTCACCTAAGACCTGACACCACAATAAAGCTGTCCGACACTATAATGCTCACTCAAATCCATTTTTTGTCCGATTACCCTAAGAGATCAATATCGTGGCCAACCCTTGTGTTGCATCACTTGCTAAGAAATTTCTAAAAATAAGAATTTGGCTATTATAAATATGACCATGGGATTATGTTGTCCCAACTTGATAATGAATAGGATGTGTTGCAATGAAAACTCATAAAGAAGGCCATTGACAAGATCGATGATATCTGCAACAAAAACCCTCAACGACAAAAAAAGAGTTGAGGAAGGAAAAATGCAATCTAGGGAAGAGCATTTTAATGGGAAGTTAATTTTAAAGATGAGGAATGTGACATTTTTAATTTTCCTTAAATAATTGAGTATTATTAGAATAACTAGTTAAGTTTTTGGTGTTAAATATACATAGAACATAAGTTTAAGTGTTAAGTATATAAATCATTCTTTTTAAATATATAATTAAATATTTGCGTTCACTATCAAAAAAAGATATTTACTTGAGAAATTTTGTTGAAACTCGTTCACTATGAATTAGGTTGTTAAGCCTAAGTTTATGTCCCACGGCTAACCAAGAGGGGGGGTGAATTGGTATTTTAAAAATTAATCCCTCTTTTGAGTATTTTAAACCGAAATTAAATTTTAGTGATTTTTTGTAGAAATAGTTTTTTAACCACAGTTTTAAAATAGTAAATCACAGAAAATAAAAAGTAGCAGAAAAATAAAGACACCAGATTTATAGTGGTTCGGTCAAAACCAGACCTACATCCACTCCCCGGAGGCACCCTCCAAGAATTGTACTAATACCACTAGTGACTCTCCTTTTGCACCCACAGCAAGGCGGAGAAGCCTTTACAAAAACTCTTTTCATCACTACCCGGTGCGGCAGAGAACTGTCATCCTTTTACACTATCCCTTGTGTTGGTAGAGAATCATTCGTCCTTTCACACTCTCATAGTGTGGGCAGAGAATCATTCATCCTTTCACACTCTCTTAGTTTGGGTAGAGAACCCTTCGTCCTTACACACTCTCCTAGTGTGGTCAGAGAACCCTTCGTCCTTTCACACTCTCCTAGTATGGGCAGAGAACCTGCGGTTATTTACACTCTCCAAGTGTCGGCAGAGAACCGGATCTCCTTGACAGATCTTCTTACAAGAATTCTAGAAGGAAGAAAGAAAAGAGTGAAGTAATCCCAAATCACAAGTAGATATTCTTACCTTTGAACACCAAGCGAAGCCTTTACGCTCTAGTGGTAGGAATCCTCCTTTGAATGCACTCTCACACTCTCTCCTCGACTCTTCTTTCAATAGGCATGAAGATCAATGAGCAAAAAGATTCGGTGGCAGTAAAAATTGGACCTTATATAGGCGAGACAAGAAAAACCATCCAAAAACTACAATTATTCAAGTCAACACATGGATCGTCCTGTACGATCGTGGATTGTCCTGGACGGTTTTACTTAAAGTGTCAGAAATGATCCTAATGAATATTGGTACAAACTATATTCGTACACGATCATCGTCCTGTTTGAACTAGGTTCGTCAGGACGAACAGTTATTTCATAGGTCGGTTCCCACAATACCACAGGATGTAACCAACTTACTTAAGTCGGTTCCCATCCTCCTGGGACGAACAGAATTTTGTATGGACAAAATGTTTACAGAGAGTAACTCGTCCATGCACAATTATAAATGTCATATGGATGAAAATTTTACAGAGCCCAACTCGTCCGGAGATGAAAATAATTTCGTCTGGACGAAAATTTTAAAGAGCCTAGCTCGTCCTGACACAATTATAATTTTGTCGGGACAAAAATTTTACAGAGCCTAACTCGTCCTGGGACGAAAATAATTTTGTCCTGGACGATCAGGACTTAGAAAAAATTTTCTCCAAAACCTGTTCGTTCCATTGCTCTTATAAGGAGATAACTGACCTGATCGTTCTGTACGAATTGTATTCGTCCCGTACAATCAGTACAAAATTTTTAAGATCTTCTCATGCATGTGTGTGTTTATTCACTCAATTAAAATCACTCCCTCTCAAACTTAATTCATACAAAAATTACAAGCTTCAAAATACAAGATATCTCATGCTGAATTTGATTTGAGGTCTTCAGTAGTTTGGAGTTCGATTTTCCTGAAATGTTAGTACACACAAGAGCAAAAAATAAGTTTCCAAAAAGTGTAGGAGATAACTAAACATAAAACAATAATATTTGGAATCATCAAAACTATACAAGTTGCAATAATGTAAAATATGCAAATAGCAACTCTCTTAACAATCTCCCCCTTTTTTATGACGGCAAAATAATTATTGTTTGTAGGATTTCAAATTCTAAGAATCTCCTAAACTCCCCCTGAATTGATAAACCCATGAAAATAAGGAGATATTGATTCAAAGTTTTTGTTTTTCAAATATTTTATACAAAATCAAAATAATATCACACAAAACATAATATCACAAAAAAAAATCACACAAAAAAGAAAAAATACAAAAAATACACTTGAAACAAATACACAAGACACAACAAACAATTTCTCCCCTTTTTTGACAACATCAAAAAGTGAAGAAGAAAAATACTTGAAATGTAAGTAGAAATATGAAAATCATTTGACAATTTAACTTTGAAAGTGTTTGAAATAATGTATTGAAATAAAATTAAAACATTAGACGAATCATAGAAATTCATACAATTTAAGAAGTGGTATAATATAGATAATAAAAAGAATTTATCAAAGACATAAGTCAATTTAGACACTAAGATAGAGAAAATCATTGTACTAAGGATGAATAAAAAATTATATATTTCAAATTTCAATATCAATTATAAATGAACATAAGATCAATTTGAATTAAGAGATTAAAAGAATTTGGAAAGAAATAACTACCACATGTGGCGCTTTGCGCTTCTTTTTCACATTTGTGGCACATTTCTGTGCATCATTTTTACTTTGGGCTTATTTTGTGCCTCTTTTTTACATTGCGAACCTTTGCGCATTCCTTTTGATTTTTTTTTTACTTTTATACAATTTACAAGAGTAATTTTATTCTTTCCAAAAACAATAATCTAAAATTTCAAATCTTTCTAAGTGCATAAATAATGATTGATGAGTGAAATATAAAATAAGAAATCATCGTAATTGCAATAATAATATTAACAATAAGGCAGTCTAAAAGAGAGACATGAAATTTAAAATTCTAATAATATCAAGTTATAAATAAAACTTAAACTTAGAATAATTAGATTTTCTAATTAATTTAATTTTAACTTACAATTCAAGTTATAGCATAATTAAGATTAAAAAATCTAATGATTTTCATAAAGACTTATAAACATTTCAAAAAATAAGTTCAAATCAAAACACAAGAACTAATATTGATATCACTTTGAAGATATTACAGTGATACATCAGAATATCAATACAAAATAAAACATCTGAAATAAAAGAGAAATATAATAAAACTACTAAAAACAAATGATAACTAACACATAAAGTAAAAAATAATAACAACACAAACACATAACATCAAGTACATCTATCACTCACATGGTCCCTGATCTGGAGGAGGAGGAGGAGCACCACCAAAGAGGTTAAAGTATATACTCATCATAAGTACATTAGTACTAATATCATTCATTTGTTCCCTCATATAGCCCATGTCATGTTGATATTGAGCAGCCTGCTGTTATAAATGAGTCTCAATTTGATCAAAGCATTGATCAAAATGAGTCTCTAACTGATCAAATATTTGAACCAAATCGTGATAATTTGGTTCATTAGTGGGAGCAGGTGCACCTTCTGGCTCTTCCTTTGTATAACTTTTGACATATGCTTTACTTGATTCCTCCTTGAAGATCGCTCTAAAGGATCCGTCATTGTAGTAGAGCAGTTCTTCATATTCTTGATCAGGATGAAACAAGTTGTATTTCTTCTCCAGAACATAGTTAACTTAGTGTCCTAAGGCAATATTCCTCTTTCTTTTTTGTTCTGCATGGCCAATTTTAGAAAGCCCATAAACATAGTTAAGAATAAGTTGGGCTTCATCTATATGTTTATTGCTCATGATTAAGAAGGTCACCATGGAAAGAAGTGGGGTAATATTGACTCTATCACCAGCTTTTAGAATGATTGAAGTTCTAAGAACATGCTGGATGATGCGTGCATTCCGGACAAGACCGGATACCCTAGCCACATGCTCATCTAAACTATTTCCTCTAATCACCCTATTGATTTCATGTCATTTATATGGATCATTGGTGATTAAGGTATGGGCTCTACCTCCCTCAGTCCTTAAATTTAGAAATGCTCCTAAGTCATGCTTGGTGATTTCAACCTTTTGTTTGAAGACATAGGAGCGAATTATAGAGTGGTCATAATTGAAGGACATGTTGGCAAGAAAGTAATGAAATGTTTCTTTATTGTAGGTGTGGATGAAGGTAAGGATAAAATGAAACTGTGTTGAAGAAAATAAATGCATAACCTGAAAGGTAATTTCATCTTGGTTTAGAATTATGGAGGGGGTGATTTTGGCTGCAGCAAACCTAGGAAAAGAATCCTCATTGGCTTTGGAAAGAAAGTTCTCGGATGAATTCCTATGAGGTTTATTCGTTAGAACCTTTTGGCACTTGCTAGAACTTGCCATTTGTAAAAGATCTAGAATTCGAAAGGGTTGAAAGTGATGTTAAAAGTTTGACTTATTGTTCTAAAAAGCCCTCCTATTTATTGAAAATGACATGATCGTACTAGACGAAAAAATTTTCATCTCGTACGACATTTTTGTTCGTCCCGTACGAAAATATTTCGTACAGACGATCCAATACGACCAGAATGAAATGGCTTTTCGTAATCAATGCGACTTATGAAGCATCCTTTCGTACAGACTTTTGACCAGTCTGATCGTACAGGCGAACACGTGTTTGTCCCGAGACGATTAGAACTTATATCATTTTTATGGCAGTTGAAACCGTCCCCTACATCTAACCGACATGTGTTTATCTAGACGAACCAAAGGTTCGTGCGTACGAAGTTCATATTAAAAACTACCTTATCCATTCAACCGCTTCATTCATTCGTCCCGTCGATTGAAAAATCGTCTCGTACGATCATTATGATCGTCCAGACGAAGAGACCATTAAACACTGAATGTTGTATGTAAACGGTTTAAAATCTGACACATTACACAAATCGTCCCATACAAAAATTTTTCGTCCTGGACGATTGTCAAAAAAAATTTTTGATTTTACACACAAACAAAATTAAAATTCAAAAGACACATTAAAAACACCATATACAATAATAAAACACAGATTAAAAACAAATCACACAGAAACAAGATTAAAAACTCATAACGAACACAAAAAACATTAACTAGAAAACAAACATCAATGTTGCAGAAAACATTTTTATTTAAGTATTTAAATCAATCACACCAAGCCTTGTTCTTAATACACTGAAAGTATAAAAGGCTAATAGTTTTGTAAAAATGTCTGCAAATTGATTTTTAGTTATAACATGAATGAGTTCAATTTCTCCCTTAGATACATGATCCCTTATGAAATGATGCCTTATGTCCATGTGTTTGATTCTTTAATATTGAATAGGATTTTTAGAAATGCAAATAGCACTAGTGCTATCATAATAAATTGGAATAGTGCCTATAGACAATCCTAAATCAATCAACTGTTGTTTCAACCAAAGTACTTGTGCGACACAACTTACTAATGTAATGTATTCAACTTCAGCAGTAGATAGGGCTACTGAATTTTATTTTCTACTGGACCAAGAGACTAAAGAATTTCCATTGAATTGACATGTTTCAGAAGTGCTTTTCCTATCCACCCAACAATCTGTAAAGTCAGAATCTGAATAACTAATTATTTCAAATGAAGAGCTAAACTTAAGATACCAAATTCCTAAGTTCTGAGTTCTTAACCGATATCTTAAAATCCTTTTAACTGCTGTCAAATGTGATTCTTTTAGATCAGATTGGAATCTAGCACACAAGCAAACACTAAACATGATATCGGGTCGGCTAGCAGTCAAGTAAAGTAAAGATCCAATTATCCCTCTAAATTTCTTTTGATCAACAGATTTTCCCTTAGGGTCCTTATCCAACTGAACTGAGGAACTCATTGGTGTACTAACAGGTTTAGCATTATCCATTTCATA
>NW_021319127.1:3445384-3453279 GCF_001605985.2 Dendrobium catenatum
TAAAAGCTCGAATATGTAGGGGATTACCTATTGCACACAAAAATCCGACTTATCAAACCGTGGTTTGAGTCACCGTTTGCCAATGGGTGGTTTGAGTTGAGTTATCAATCAAAATACAAAAAACGTGCGAGATTCTAATTATAATGACCCTGAATTGTCTATCATATAGGAGCATTGGTTCTGCATCTTCTAGCACCCGCCCCTTCTCGCGCGTCATAATGTTGATTTAATCATTAAACCATATATTGCAACTGTGTCACTCAGGCATCCCAAGAATTTGGTATTTTTATCAGACCACAAATCAAAATATAGCCGGCATGAACCACCACAGTACTAAGAATATTAGAGTGGTGATCACAACTAGAAGTATCCACCATAATATTTTGAATTTATGATCATTTAGACCAGCTCTTGTATCCATTATGATGTTGAAATCATAAAAGAAAGTTATCACACCCTCTCACCACACCCCGGATAATTCGAAGCACCCCATCAATCTCTCGGCTCATTTTTATGAATCGAGGAGTCAGGAGAAGTTGATTCTATGACCTTTTAACTTTACGTCAGAACTATAATATTAATAGTCTTGTTCACATCTAACCCCACTACCTAGCCGGCGCATAACACATTTGGCTGTGCAGTCGGGAACTCGGTCAGAAACGCATATTTATATGGGCTGAGTTCTGGCCGAGTTGGAGTATAATGATAACTGACAGTCGTCAGGTTGATTAATTCATGGTTTTATAATTGGTGAGTTGCTGTTATGTGTCTATTATTTAGTCATACTGGGAATAAAGTTCAAAGTTGGATTCGGACAAACCAATTGACTTTTTTGACACCCGTAACAAACCATAATCAGAAAGGCTTAATTCAAAAAAGTATATTTTTTCATTGACTGACTATTGTTCAAATAAATAAAGTAATATTTTTTCTTTTTAGTTTGTCCATACATATGATACTCGTAAATCTATTAGACTTGATGAATATAAGATTATGCAGACAACAAATGGATAAGAAAGAAGGTAGAAAACCAATGTTGAAAGCTATAAAGTATGCGATCAGTACTAAATTTTATGTGTCGATTAAATACTTCTATTATATAGTAGAGCCGTACATTCATCACCAATTTTCTTTGAGTCAATATACTCCACAATAAAACATTTTCATAGCTTGCATATTGATAGTATATTAATTAACATTTATTTTTTATTAATTTAGACCTATGAAAACTCTATAAGAATTAGCACCATATCGTATAGGTTGATTGGAGACATCAGTATTCTTATACAAAATGCCCACCTAAAAAAATATGTATCCCCAAATTTCTTAAGGATCGCCTAAATTAATATAAAAAAATTTAGTACCATCAAATCACAATTAATCATGCAATCAAACTCTCAAGAAATCATACATGACAATCTAACGTCATTATATCGACAGTTAATTTAATAGCATTAAATACGTATGCCAAAATAAGCCCCTTAAGCACCATTTATACGTAGCACATAATCATTCCTTATAGCTCTGCATATGGATTCACAAATAGATTTCTCTTTCTATTTCCTCACTTCTCTCAATTTTCTTTTTATATATTTCATGATTGGCCAAATGAATGGAATTTATGTTAAATAAGTATAAATAATTACTTAAGATATTTTAATATAATACGATACAATAATTATTTAATTACATTGGATTTTTATTCTACTATGTTCAATTATCTGTAAACACTATATGATGATCTAGATCCATGATATGCATATTGCTCATTACTGATTTTAAATATGTTATAGGTTTTGGATCTATTAATTGTTAAGCTTATTCTGATATGGGTTAAATAATTCTATAAAGCTCAGGGTAGAAAGGATTTAAGGTGGGAGACTAGTCAAAATTTATCAGGTTTAAGTATATTTTTATTTTAGCTATCTCTGACATATAGTCAAGATATAATAGTTTGTATATATTCCTAAGGTATTATATAATATTTTTGGATAAATATTGATGTAATATATCTTTAAGTTTTGATTCGATAATTTATTCTTTTAATTAAAATCATTATAAATTATTTTAGGCTTTAAAATTAATAGAAATATCCAAATAAAACTTAGGTTCTTTGCAATTTATGGGTGCATACCGAGATCAATGAGTCAATTATGTCTCTCCTCGATATAAATTATTTTATTTAGAAAATAGTAGTGAAGTCGATCGATTTACAAGACAGACACTTAACGGTCCCAAAATCCTCTATTTTTTAGAGAGGTGTCAATTTCTTAAGAATTTTCATTGGTTCCCAAAAATTACCAAAAAAAATCAAAATACTATAATATCAGTTTTATGACAAAGACAATTTATGAATTGAACTTATATTAACTCCAGAAAAAATATTTGGCAGAGTCAACGTAAGTGTTATTACATTATATACGTCCACTCTCTATAGTCCTCCTCTCGAGGTATTGCACTAAACCTTTAATTTCTCTCATTTAACCCCCAAAACAAGGTAGAGAATCCCTTAAAATAATCTCTTATATCAACTTGGTGAGGCAGAGTATCAGAATACTTTTTACCCACTTGGTTAGGTAGAGAACCTTGAAACTTCACCCTCCTAGTGAAGACAACGAACCTAGAATCCTTTTTCACCCTCCTGGTGAAGGCAAGAACCTCAATCTTCAGCCTTGAAGCATTTCTCCCTTAAGTTACCCAAGAGACCAACAAATACACCTGAAGGAATCAAGGTAGAAGCTTTTTTAGAGTAATGACGCGAACCTCCTCGCAATACTTCTCCCTCTCACGCAACTTCTCCTTCTCCCTCTCCAAGATCCTAGACCTCTTAAAGCTCTCTCACAAAATTCCTTCAACAACCAAAGATTTCTCAAGAGTCTAATAATTAAGTTTTTATACAATGCTTCAAAAATATCCTAAAAGTTTAATTTAGTTAAAATTGTTTATATAGTATGATCGAGGATCGTTTAGTACAATTATTTTAAATTATATTTCGTCTAGTACGTTTTGAACAGCTTTAGGATGATCTGTTCAAGTTTTTCTTATCGATCTTACAATATGATCTTGGGATCATATGATACGATTAGTTCAATGTTCTTTGAATCATACAAGACAAACTCTAGGACAGTTGAAATCATATATGTCATTCATTAAGTACCATTGACATCGTAATATATAATTAATTTAAAAATCAAAGTTTTATCCAATATGAACGATCACCAGGGCAATTGAAAATTGTCTCCCCTAATAGTCTTGTATGATTAACATCGTATTATAGTATTTGTAATATTAATTAAACCTTAACACTAATTATGGATATTAATTTTGATAAGTTTTCAAATATCATATGGTATGATCATTTCAAAATTCAAAATTTTAAATACTTACCAAAATCTAATTGGCAACTATGGTTTTCAAATTAAACTGATCATTCAGTACGATCAACTTTGTATATTACAATTAGTTTAAAAATATTAATTATATAATTAGCCATTTTAAACATTTTTTTCTAGATACATGATCGTATAGTATGATCTGGATCATACAATACGATTAGTTCAAAAAAAATGATCTTCAATTTTCTCACTCTCCTATATATGCACGGTCGTCAAATTAGCATACACCTTTTATAGTATTTTGACTCAAGAAATATACATACTCTTGTAAAATATTTTTCTATTCTACCCAATCTTGAGTCTTGAAACTTCTTGCATGGTGTATGACATACATAAAATGTTAGTACACACAAAAATGAATATACAATACAAATGTTAGGAGAAATTAAAATGTAATCAATAACATTTGGTATCATCAAAATCACAAGCTCGCGATCCCAGATTACAACAGGTAGTAGGTGCGACGTCCCTCTCTAGGAATCAAGCTTTTGCATCTTAAACTTTGATAGTGAATGAGCATTTAAAAATATGAATGGAGATAATATTAATTAATTGAGTCTATAATATTATAAGTATACTAAGAAAAGAAGTCTCGATGGTACTCTTCTCAGAAAGATAAGGCTGGTCATCTTAAGATTGAGTTGTAGTGACATCTCTTGCTCTCTCTTGGAGTTATGAGACATCAAAGACAGAAATAAGCTACAAATTCTCATTCTAGATGGGAAAAGATGATGAGGAGCACATAGCGAAAAGCATTCAATATACCCTAGATCACCATTGCTAAATTATCCACTAGGTATTCTAATTGTTCTAAAGTACTGATGTAGTCATTAGGTTAGTTGTTGTGTCAAAACCTTTCATGGTTTTTATAATGATGCATGCTATTGTTCTTATACTTTACCATCATCCATGCCAAGCATACCAAAAAGGATATTGGATCTAAAATTATCCATTGAAAGATAAAAATAATTTTCTTAATAAATAAATTAAACTCAACAAGGAAGAGGGAGATAGAGAGAGATAATCTAAGTATTAATGAGTCTTTTAAGGAATTAGTTTAAAAGAAACTTGGTTGAACTCAGTTAAAGTTGTAAGATTGAGGCTTCGTTTGGGACGACTTTCTTACTACTTCTTAAAACTGCTTTTTAATACAAAAAATTAATGCTTCATTTGTGATAGGTTTTTTGCTGCTTTCTAAAATGGATTTATTTATGTACTAAAAATCCGTTTTAGAAAGAAGCAAAGAAGCTGTCTCAAACGAAGCCAAAATTTTATGTACTAGAAAGTTACTTTAAGAAGTAGAAAGAAAGCCATTCCAAATAAAGCCTGAGTTGAATTAAGTTACAGAAACAGAATTACGAGAAAAATATGTTTTCAAATAATTTAATGAGATTACCTGTAAGATTTAGAATGACTTTTGTATGTTAGATTTTTTATAGTCAGCGTTCAACTACTGAACCCTTATTTTTTTTTTGGGTAAATTGAGGCTTTGTCCATAAAAAGGCTATACTGTTCTTCTACCTTTGACTAATAAGTCATCTTGTTGTACTGAGAAACAGGGGCGGAACCAGCCCAAATTTTTAGGGGGGGGGGGGGTTGGAACTTATAAGACATATATGTCTCGGGTCTAAGGGGGTAGTGTCCCCTGGTAGGGTTCGACCTGTTGGAGGCAATTACCTAAAGACCATACTATTTTAAAATTTTTAAGGGGGGCAATTGTCTAAAAATTATTGTAATAAAGGCTAAAAAATAAATAAAAATGGGTAAATTACCTAAAAAAATCATATAAACAAATCTTTTAAAAAATTTTGAGGGGGGCAATTGCCCCCCCTTGACACCCATGTGGTTTCGCCCCTGTTGAGAAATACAACATATTACAAATTAAATTTCTTTCCTATTAAAAAAAAAAGAAAGATAAAAATCTAACCACAAGAAAAAAAAATACTTCCAATCAAATTTTATCTAAATATATTTAAAAACCATTAATTTATTTATTTTATGATAAATATAACATATATTGCAATTAATTTATCGAGTGTAAATGTTGGTTAGTGGGTGATTAATTGATGCGATTACATTAATGTTCCTTTGTGATCGTTGATGGATCATTTGATTTTCTATAGGCAAATTTGAAGATATAAAGATGTTTAAAAACTTAATTGAATATAAATTTAAAATTATTAAATTCAGTTTGAGATCAAAATTTCAAGTTGGATGATTGAAGTGGAGGAATGCATCAGGCTTGTTGTGTGATAAAAAGTCCCCTCAACTTTAAGGAAAAATTCTATATAGTGGTGAGAGACATGCAATTTATGGTGCAAAAGTCGGTCATAAAAAGAGAAGCATCATATTAAATTAATTGTTGCAGAGATGAGGATGCCAAATGGAGAGTGATTATACTCTAGAGACATGATGCGAAATGAACATATACGTGAAATGTTGGAGTGGTTCTTCTAGAAGGTAAGATTAGATAGAGTTGTTTTAGATGATTTGGTCACATAAAACGTCAACGACCTTCAAATATCTCCGGTTATGAAAGTAAATATATTGGATTTGGCTATTGTTAAGAAAAGTAGAGGTAAACCTAAAAAAGACTTGGTTAGAAAATTTTAGATATGACATTTCCTTATTAAATTTAAATGAGAATTTGACTCTTAACATAACATAATAGGAGAAAAAAAGGATTCATGCAGTCGACCTCACATACTGCGATAAACAGCTTATATTACTGTTTTGTTGTGAATTCATTGAGATAATATAAATAAATAAAAAATATGTCGAGAATATATTGAATTAATTTATATTTAAGTAGAGATTAAAATCATTAGGTTATTTTAGATTAGATTTTATATAAATTTTTTTGAATAATCATACAACTCCAATGATTTTTAACTCAAATTTGATACAACTTATTATTTGAATATCATTATAAAAATTAGATTAGAATTTTAATTTATTATCTTATTAATATATACCCCCAATCTCAAATTTTTTATTATTATACTCTCATAATTAGTTTTTTTAATAAAAAAATATAATATAGTATTAACATTTTTAAAAAATAAACTATTTTTTAATTATTTATATCTCACATTAATCAGAATAAATTTAAAGTTTAAAATTTAAAATCAATTTAATGAAATTTAAATTGAATATATATATTTAAATTTTTAATAAAAATATACAAACTTCCTCATAAATGCCAATGAGCAAATATGAAGAATTTTAGAATTTGATGGATAACAGAAATAGACGTTGATGCTTAAAGTTGACAAAGCCACCATACCATATATAAGCTTTCATTTAATTTGAGGAGATATAAAGATGGAAACCCTAATCGAAGGTCTATGATGAGTCCCATACTCCCATCTCCAAGCCCAATTTAACGTACAAGGGAATTATGATGGAGTAAACGTCGGCAAGCCTTGATGTTTGACACGTGAGAATGCTTGCCAAATGACAGCTAGCCTTCAACCACACGTGTGATTAATGGAAGTTTTATATAAAGTGGAAATAATTCTGTTAAAAATGTATTAATAATCTTTATATTAATGTTAATTTTATATTAAAGGAGTTTTAAATTGAGTAGCCCGCTGTTCTCCTTTCTTTAGAACTCACCTAGATGTTGATCACTCCACATACGGATCCGATTTTACTGAAGTCTGATGAAAACAAATGGGCCTGGTTTATGCAGAGGGCTGATACTGTTAAGCCTTCTTTCAAAACTTTTCCAACGATTTCTATTTTGGATAATGAGAAGGTTAACTGGTTTAATTTTGTTTGGCATAAACCACATTCTCTTAGATTTCTATCTATTCCTGGATGCTTTTAGAGAGGGTCTCAAAACTGCTTCAAGTCTTGCGGCTGGGGTCTTTCGTTGCACTTCCTGTCGCTTTTGCAATCCTAATTTTGAGACCCAGAATCACCTATATTTTTGAATGTGATTTCACTTTCAAGTATTTTCTGGAGATATCTCTGCCGAGAATGCAAATCCATGCTGTTTAGGCCTAATTTATGGCAAGTTATAGTGATATTGAGGAACTGGATGTTACTAGCAATATGAAAAATTACTATTCCTATCTATTTCTGCTATTGCTCTATTTCATTTGGAGATCCAGGAATGACAGACTATTTGGACTCGCGAAAGTGTATCTGCCATCACTTCTAAGATTAAAAGGGCTGTTTATCTCAAGATTCATAGAAAAAAATGCTTTCAGATATGCTCACTTGATCTTTGCCTAGTATGTGGAAGGTATTATGGTGCCACCTTGGCCGGCTTCTTCGAGCACTCAGGGAGACTGGCTGGATGTTTTGAAGGACTATGAATGATGCAACCTTTTTTACCCCCTCGGATGGCGGTGCGCTGCTTTCTTTTGGCACCAGGGAAATTTGCCGCTCGGGAGCTCTCGTGCTGATTGCTTTTCTGAGTGCTTTCTAGCTTCGCCTTTTATACCATTTCTCTAATTGTATTTCCATCTTGTTTCTTTTCTTAAGACAGCT
>NW_021319127.1:3453379-3472219 GCF_001605985.2 Dendrobium catenatum
TGCAATTTCGGACGGGTCGGGTTCGGGTCGAAACCCGGAACGCCCTCTGACCCTGCACTGTTCGGTTCAACCCGAACCCGACCCGTTTTTAAAAACGGGTCAGGTTTCTGGACCCGAACCCGACCCGATTCGGGTCCGGGTCAACCCGACCCGACACGAATGACCCGGGATTGACCCAAAAATGCTAATTTTCGGGTCAAAATTCGGGTCAATCTCGGGTTTTCGGGTCAAAATCGGGTCAAAAACGGGTCAATCTCGGGTTTTCGGGTCAAAAATGATTTTTCGTGTCACTTTCGGGTCAATTTCGGGTTGGCAGGTCAACCCGAACCCGACCCGATTTTTAAAACGGGTTGATTTCATGAACCCGAACCCGACCCGTTTCGGGTTTGGGTTGACCCGAACCCGGATTTTTCCGGGTTGGGTTCGGGTCGTGCTTCGTGTCTTGTCAAAAATTGACACCCCTATACAAAACTATCTATTTACTCGTATACTACTAAATAATAGAAAGTTAGTAATGCTACATAAAATCATAAAAAAAAAAAAATCATATGATTCTATATATATTTATGTGAAAAATATATCCATATTCTGTTAAAAAAAAAAATTGTTGCTTAAACAAGTAGAATGTTTTTGAGGTAAAGTTCATGCACGTGATATGGCAATACACTTAGAGGAAAAAGGGCGATGAACCTTCTCCTCTTCCGAGAGTTATGAGCATTGAATATTTGGAATTAAAGCAATCTATGAGGAGTAGGACATTTCTTGGGACCTTTCAGATTAAGATGAGCTGTCATAGTCGAGGTGATGGCCCACAAATAATGCTACATTTGATGTTGGCTAGCTAGCTTCTATTCACAATCTTTTCTTCCTTGCATGCACCAACTCATTGATGAAAGACCTTTGTTTTTCTTTTTTCCTACAAATTTTTTATTCAATTGGGACCATTATAGTTTTTTTTTTAATAAAAATGATTGAAAAGTTGATTTGGAGAAAGTAATTTTTTTAGATACAGCTATAAAAAGAAAATTTCGAGCACAAAAAATTATTGAAAGCAATGAAAAAATAGTGATTAAAATAAAACAATTACGATTGCTATTTGAAAAACAAAGCAGTAAGAAAGCTATCTCAAACAAAGCCATAATCATAAATTTATACATATCACTCTTGTTACATCAATGACAACATAATTTTTATTATATTTCATAGAGTAATCATATTAGAATAACTTTTAAAAGCTAGAAGTTTAATGTGATTCAAAGAAGAGAAGAAAGTGGCATATCAACATTCTAAGAATATACAATCTTATAATATTATTGCAAAAGTAGGATATTCATATTGTCTATTTTTTAGGTTACAAACGCTTCTCCTTGACGCCCAAACATGCAAGGTCTTCAATGATTTAAGAATTGAGAAATAATTATATTAGAGATCTTCTATGAGAAGATTGAGTACGTAACAATATAATAAAAATGAAATACAATCTCCTTATGTGGAGGTGGATAGGCATGCATCTTTTGATGTTGCAAGAAGAAAATTAGTAATGATCATCTTTAAAGCACTCATATGAATAGTTGCACTCTTTGATGTATTATGATTTTTTTTTCTCTCCACAACAAAAGCTTGATCATTCTTATTTATAAAAAAAGCTTATTTTGAAGGTAGAGCAAAAGATTACTTAAATATTGAGGAAGATTTCATGCAATGGGATCACTTATTGACTGATTCAAGTTTATTTTCCCCTTAATTTTTTTTAATGCAAAGTACATCAAATTCATTTTCTGCATCTAATGTCCGCCATTAATAAATCTATATATTTCATTTATCATAAAGAAATTAAAGGCCAATGTTTTGAATTTCTCTAATAAGATTCATAATGATTTTATTTTTTCTCTTAAATGTTTCTATATTTTCCAAGAGGATGTTACTTCTTGAGAGGATGTTGCAATGTCATAGTTTAATATTCTCAACGAACTACTTGATCAATGCCATGTGTAAGGCTAAAATGTCTTATAATTCTTAAGAAAATGCAATGAATTGACTTTAAGTTTCTCTCTATTTCAAAATTCTACAAGTGTAATAATTATTTAAAAATATAGTCTCATTCTATCCTTAAACTTTCTTTCTCCTTCTTTCTCTTGTGTGAGCAAAGCATTTCTTCATCTTTCTTTACTTTCCATGAAGCACATACGGAGTTCTTTCTGTGGCTTAGGCTTCGTTTGTGACAACTTTCTTATTGCTTTATAAAACGGCTTTTTAGTACAAAAATTTCTTGAAATATAAATTTTTGTACTAGAAAATTACCTTAGAAAGCAATGTGAAACCCATTCCAAAAAAAGCATTAGTTTTTTTTTTTGGATTATAATTTGGTCCAACAAGCTACATGCAAGAAATAATCAACAAAAAGTGTAATCAATACAAAACTTGCTGAGGAGAAGGATGCTATAATAATATCACATTACTTCCTTAACTAGAGCTCCTTCAATGAACTATCCTCGTTATAGCATTTGGAGAAATTCGGCTCCTTCAACTCTAATTCCTATTGTTCTTGTTTGCTTGACTTTAGGGTTCTCTAATATTCTAAATTTATCAACAAAGGGTCTTTTGGGTTCACTATTTTTTTATTTTAAAGTTACTTTTAATTTATCAATATTTTAATATTGAAAATAAAATATATATGCAACTTTAATTTTTGTTGAATATAGCATAGACATTAATAGAAGGCTGTAAAAATTTAGCTCTGTTGCTGGCAACGCTCGATGAGCATAGTGATTTTAATTTAAAAAATGAAAACAAATAAAAACTTACAAAATATTGTTTTGATAAATTTAAAATTATTTGAAAAAATTATAAATCACACATATATATATATATATATATATATTAAATTCTAAACAGCCCCTAAATATTTTTTAAACAATTAACATAAATAAAATCTGTCACAATAAATTGGGCAAAAATATCTCATAAACTTCGAAAAATTGTACCCACTCCCAACCTTGTCAATATAAGAAAATATAACTTTCAATCAACAGAAGATATATCTCATTTTTCAGTAAAAAAAAGGCAATTTGGAAGATTCCAAACAAGCACTGTTTGATCAAAAATAAAAACTCTAAAAAAAAAGCTAAAAAGACCATTTTTTTTTCTTGAAATTAAAAAACAATTGCATTTTTTGTGACAGAATGTTCCCTAATATAAAAGTAATGTCATGATTATGAATACTAAAGTCATAATTAATTATGAATGTTATTTGTCATCACTAACTATAAACCATATTTGTAGAATCAAATTACTCAAAAGTCCATATCATCTAAAGTACTTTCATTCATCTAAGTAGAAATGTATTAATTGCATCATCCAAAGTAAGGAATTATAATCATTTCAATGCACAGCTTCCAATGAGAAAAGAATCAGCTGCTTTGTTGCTATTGCTTGATTATTTGTGGCAAAACATTATCAAATGAAACCATAGTAATAAAAAACATTTAAATAGCATATTTTCTGCCAATAACATATTCAGTTTTTTCTTTATATATATTTTATTCTGCAAGTAAATAAAAAAATTTCTTGTAGAATTTAAATAGTTAATCAGTTCTCTCTTAACTGAGTTTCAAATATTACCATGATCATATTATCAATTTTTCACTTGTAGTTATAGCCCATTATGAGAAAGTATAGAAGCTATTTATTTTTATGTATTAGAAATGTAAAATAAATGTAAGTTTTGAAATATTAAGTATATTGTTCGAAGTAAAATAAATGTAAAATAAAATTTTGGAGAAATTGAAATACATCCATTAAATTTTTTCCGATATATTTTGAATGAGCCCATGAAGTAGATAGTGTGTGGATTATGACATCTTTGGAATCATGACAATGACTCAGTAAGCTTGATATGATCATCCCTACAACCCATTGTCTCACCAGAACCTTGCTACAAATCATGTTTGTGTTTGAGGCACTAACAACCACATATCACGTTTGTAACCCACAACCCTACTTGTTTCCTATAGTGTCCCCACCTGATGCTCTGTACCCCCTTAGCAACCCCACATCCACAATCGTTACGAAGACCCAACCCAACAACCAATGGTGAAGCTAGAAAATTTTTTCAGCGAGTGCCTAAATTTATTTTGTCAAAATTTTTTCATCCGGGCTTGGGATTGGCATGCTTTTTTAAAAAAAAAAATTATTATTTAAATAGATAAAATATTAAATATAAGTTTATAAAAAATTTACAGTTTAAAACGCATGCTCTTCATATTCTGAAAGAGTTGAATGACTACTTCATTATCAATACAATATACTATTTCTTTCTCAGTATAAGTGATTAATATATTATTCAATCATTGATCTCTAATTCTATTTTGTAGGCAATTTTTTGATAATATTCATGAAAAAAAAATTCTTTCAACTCCTATTATTGTAACATGTAATACTTTAGATAATTTCAATAGTATGAAAAACAAAAGGATATAGAATATCCTTCTTACTTTAGGTCATTTTTCAACAAGAATTTATATATCTTTTAATGAAGAAAATTGTTGGTCAGATCGTATATCTATAATATAAATGTTCAATTGATTTTCAAGAATCGTCTGATCAAAAGGAGTAAAATCAAAAAGATAAAGTTACACAACTCTAATCAACTTGTCTTTATTGAATACATAAAATACATTATTAGGATTTAAACAGGTGATAAACAAAAGTAACTCAGTATTTACTTTTGTAAAATGATTAGTTGCAATATTAATGCTGTGTATAAAATTTCATTCCAAAAAATATATAAATTTATTATGTTTTGAGCTCTACGACGAGGACGTCTACGAGCAACCTATTAATCATCTATATGTGGAACATTTATTTGTTATTTCTTATAAAATGAAGTTTTTTTATGACGAAGTATGCCCACATATTATCTCTCATATTTTATAATCATATTTTATTATCATGTAGAAATAAAGCCACGTCTTTTATTTATTTGTTATGTTAAGCAAGAAACTATACCAATTCAAGATAATTGTCTTAAATTTTTTATTTAGGAAACTCGTCATGTGACAACTTGACCCAATATGACTCGATATCACATAAGTCATACCGTGTTCAATTGTGGCAAAACTGGTCCCAAGATTCGGTTGGAAAAGTACTGAAATAAAAATTTTTATAATTTGTATACTACATAGAGCCACTATTAAATGCAATATAATGCAAAAAACTATTGAATATCAAAAATGATTTTCTATATATCATCTAAAAATATATACAATATGAAGTCTATTTATAATAGCCCTCGGAAACAAAGAGAATAACAAATAAGAGTCAAGCTACAAAAATCAAAACGTACTTATAGCACAAATCGGTAAGGGTGTCAATATTTGACATGACTCAAAACTCGACCCAAAAAATTTCATGTTCGGGTCAACCCGTTTGACATACCAGTCAGGTACGGGTTCGGTAAGTCGACCCATTTCAAAAGCCAGGTAGGGTTTGGGTTGACCCGGAAATTCGAAAATGACCCAGGTTGACCCATTTAACCCAATTGTACGCTTGTACTACAGAGGTACCCATGAAGCCGCGAAATTCGAGATTGCCTTTGTGCCTATTTCGTGTTAGCGGGTCGAGCCGGGTCAACTCGGCAAACCGCATGGGTCAGGCTTGGGTTGGATTTCCTGACCCATTTGCAAAAATAGATTGGGTTAGGGTCAACCCATTTAAACTTGGGTCAATTAGGATTTGACTCGAACCCTACCCCGTGGACTTGTTTTTACGTCATTATAGATCAGAGTATGCTACCCAAACTACTCAGCTCGCTCCTTATCATTTCCTTAGCCTGAAAACAAAAACAAACGTAAGGGTGAGCTAACATATCTCATTAGGCTATCACAACCTAAAATATAAATCAATAACTAAAACTTAAAGAAAACTAAAAAATACAGCATTATAAAAGTTATGTCCAAAAAATTGAAATTGAAACTAAAGTAAAAGCTAAAATTGAAATTAAAACCAAATGAATTATAAGTAAATTAATATTCATTTTAATAGAATGGCTCTAAGCCCAAATTTATATGTATCTTTATAGCTTCATTGACAGAATCCCATCTCAATAGTCCGCAGGCCCTGGCATAACAAAATCCTAACTCTGTCATTCACTTTTGCCAGAATATCATAATCTTACCTTTGTTGCCCATTAACGTCGGCATAATAAAATCTCACCTTGGTCGCCCACAAACTCCGGCATGACATTACATTAAATCACATCCTAATATCACATCACATTTATTTTATCATTATACATGTTTTTCGACGCATTTCATAAATTAAAGCATAATTGAACCAATTCAGTAATTACCAAAATACCTTAATGGTAGATAACAGAAATACTACTGA
This sequence comes from Dendrobium catenatum, assembly GCF_001605985.2. Taxonomy (NCBI): domain Eukaryota; kingdom Viridiplantae; phylum Streptophyta; class Magnoliopsida; order Asparagales; family Orchidaceae; genus Dendrobium; species Dendrobium catenatum. Next base: position 3,459,767 of record NW_021319127.1, read on the forward strand.
GTAAAAATTTATAGTTTCAAAACATAACCAAGTTATCATAAATTATGTATAATATTATCATAAGACTTTAAGCATATTGCAGTACTATTTTTAGTGTATGAATTATTTTTTATTATATAAAAATCACACAAAATCCAAAACACCAAAAAAAAAGTTTCTAGAAAATGCTCAAAATGTTTGTAATCATGAGCTCTATAACACATAAAAATTTCAAGTTGAAAGTTTTACAAATAAAAATTAACCTTATTTTTTAGTAATAAAAATATAAATTTTATCAGAAAATTCCATAAGTATCGAAACTATTAAAAATTAGATAGGTAAAATGACACTTACCTCAAGGAGAATAATTTTTCCAACTAGCCTTATGGCTAAAAACTGCCCGAAGCCGCTAAAAAATCCTTCCTTTGCTCTATGAAATTTCTCTCATCTCTCCTCAATGTCGACTAGATGCAATCAAAATGAATGGAATAGTACTTTTAAAATTTATTTAATGGGTTATTTGTAATAGCCTATATTTTAAACCTAATAGATTTTTCTAGGAGTCATTTTAAGTCAAATTTGAAAACCTTCTTTGCCATATCATTTATAGGGTAGTATTTTAATTACAAGAATTTTTTCATAATTTTTGGACAGTGGTGCAAATTCTTAAAAAATTAACATATGTTTAAACAAGTGGTGATTTTGGGACCGTAAGGTATTCGTTTTAAGAACTGATTTCACAAATATTTTTTAAATAAAATAATTTATTTGAAGGATATTTTTTTTTTATAATTTTTCAAATCTTTAAATAATTTTATTTGAATTTTATATTAAAGAATTGATTAAATTAAATATTATATTAATATTTTGCTATAAATTTCCTAAATATCTAATTCCACCATAATGCTTCATTAAATCCTCTCTTTTCTTTAATGTATTTGGCTAAAAGAGACTTGGAAAGCAAAAACTAGAGAAAATTAATAGAAAAAAAAAACGAAAGAGAAAATTAAAGCTAGGTTTTAGAGGTCGTGATGCGATTTTCGCCACTCGGTTCTGTTGAGATAATTGCTAATTTCGCTGTAAGAAAGAATAACCCTATACCTGATTTCAATAATTTTACATTTCTGGTATTTTTCTGATTAAATTTGTGTTTATGTTATCAAAAAATTAGAATAAATTTGTATTGATAAAACTTTCACTGCATAACTTTTTATTTGATATATATCGTCAATGAGCATTTTGACTGTAACATATTAAATTTTTGGGATTTTTACATACATAACACCTAAAACTATTATAATTACATATCTAACACCCAAAATATATAGTTTCAAATTTCGTTTTCCCGGTTTGTCAGCCGGCGATCTTGAGGACGGAACATCTATGGAGGAGGATGTTCTTCGATCTTCGATGGACTCTACGAATCGGAAGAAGGAAAACAACATTCTGATGATGAATTTTGGCGATGGAATGGATGTTAATGAAAACCCAACTTAAAAAAAATCAAAGGAAGGTGAGGAAGCACGGAGAAGAAGAGCGAGAGGCATGCTTGTTATAAATGAAAATAATGGCGATGTTTCTCGTATCGTCAAGCAAGTTGAAGGTAAAGGCAAATCAATTGATTCGCACTCTGATATCAATACTCCTTGCGCGTTGAAGAGACTGGAATCATCGACAGAGAGCCATGAATTGGAGGCGTCATCTTCAGGTATGAATATCTTTGTTCAAAGATTTGGCAACCTAGGTGCTATTACTGATAGCAGTGCGGTAATTGGAGTAACCCATAAACAAGAAAACAAAGTGGCAATTCTGAAATCATACAAGCAGGCAGTTCAATCAGAAGGGGATATAGATCCGCATAAGGAAATTGGTGCTAACCAAATTAATGATCAAGTGACACAGAAGAATGCAGCTAACCTGGGAAATGACAATATATGGTCTCAAAAACCATATATAAAACTAAACCTCAATGAAGCTGAAATTGAGTTATCAGGGGATGGGAAAGCTGTGATGCTAAATAAAGAAGCGGAGATGCAAAATGCAGAAGTGCTCAACAAAGCCTTGGTGTGCAAGGTATTTGGCAAAGATATACAACCTCATGTAGTTTCTTGGGAGCTTAGAAGACAATGAGCAAAGTATGATAAATTTCACTTCACTACCCTTGGCCTAGGATGGTTTCTCTGCTCCTTTAAATCAGAGGAAGCCATGGAAGGAGTATTGATGGGAGGACTGTGGTTTGTGAACGAACATATAATAGGCTTGGAATGCTGGACTCCAGAATTCTCTTCATCTTCTATGAAAGGTCTTTCATCACCAATATGGATCAAAATTCCTCACCTGCCGCTCCAATGCTGGGATGAAAATAATATTGCAAGAATCGCTTCGAGAGTTGGAACACCTTTGATGCTAGATGGCAATATGTTCAACTGGGGAAGAAGGGAGTTCGCTAGAGCCTGTGTTCGAATCAAGCTTGATCAGAAGCTGCCTGTTGGAGTTTGGGTGGATAGTATGGGAGGTAGATTTTTCCAAAAACTTGAGTATGAAAGAATATCTAGCCTCTGTTTTGAATGTGGCAGAATCGGTCATGCTAAAGGCGAATTTAAGAAACATATTGTTGAAGAATTTATCAATTCTCATGAAGAAAATTCTTCAGTGTTACAGAAGATGAAGAATATGGAAGAAGGCAGCAATTATGGCCCATGGGTATTGGTAAATAACAGGAGGAAGAAGGAAAAGGTTGCTGTCATTAATGAGGCAACTAGGAAAGCAGGTGCAGAAAATAATTTCCAAAGAAACACTTGGAAAGCAAAGAATAGTATTGGGAAAATGGGGAAAATAGAACAACAGAATAAAGAAACATTGGAATCACATGTAACCAATGAGATTCGAGAAATTGAGGAAGGAGAAATTATTATATATAAGGCGAATGGCATAGAACTGGACTGCAATGAATCAGTTGATCTCGAACTTAATCAACTATAGGGTAATAATGCTGAGACTTTTTAGAAATCAGAGGAGGGAAAAGCAGAGCTGGGAAACCTGGCAATTTGTAATCCATTTGAGATTCTGGAAGGAGAAGTGACAGAGAATCTGGTGAATACTATGAATGAAGAGCAAGAGGAACAAATTGAGAAGAATGATAGAATAAAATTGATCAAGCATGCATTACAGGAAAATAAAAATGCTGCTTTGAAGGAGCAGGGGGATAGCAGTAACTTGATCAACAAAGCGTCTAATAGTAAGACCAAACTTGCCAAAGAAATGAAAATGTTAGGACCAATTAAACGGAATCATAGAACAAGGAAAGGTGAGGGAGGAGCAGAAAAGGCTGGGGCCTCAACCCTACGCTTAATTTAATGTCTTCATTACTATTCTGGAATTGTAGGGGAGCAAAGAAGAAAGAAGCCTCCCACTACTTAAGAAATATGATAGGAGAAAAAAGTATTTGCTTTATTGGTTTAATGGAAACCAAACTGGAAAAGTTGAGATGTGATGAAGTTAGAAATTTGGTTGGGATTGAGTGTGATTTTTATCATGAGGCAGGCGCTCTGGAGATCTGGAAATTTTTCTTTTAATGTCATTACATCTTCCAAACAAGGTATTATAGGCAATATTATCAGTCCAAGAGGTACAACGGTCAAAGTTTGCATTGTTTATGGTAATAAAAACATAAATGAAAGAAGACAGCTTTGGAAATTCATAGAGGAAAATATGAACAGTGAAGAGCCGTGTTTAGTTGGAGGCGACTTCAACTGTTTACTGAACCAGAATGAGAAGAAAGGGGGGAAAATTTTATCTTCTCTCAAGGTCCAATGTAAATGAGAGAATTTATGATAAATAATGACTTTCATGATATTGGGTTTCATGGCCCAAATTACACTTGGTGTAACAACAAGGAAGGATTAGCAAGAATTTGGGAGAGGTTGGATAGAGTTTGGTTAAACTCCAAGGCTCTGTTGGAATTCCCTAACATTATGGTTAAGCATCTCCCTAGAATCTCTTCGGATCACTGCAAGTTCTACTACAAATTGACAACATGATGCATAATAACAAAAGAGATTTCAGATTTGAGAACTTGTGGTGCTCTTATGAGGCAGCAAATGGAATTATAGCAAATTCTTGGAGGAAGAAGGATTTTGGTAATCCCAATGATATTCTTCAACGGAAGATTAAAAGGTCTATCAAAAACCTATTTTTTGGAGTAAAAACAAATTGAAAGAGCTGAATGAGAAGATTCAGGACCTGAAGAATGAAATAACGCTGCTGCAGGATCATGAAGCTAGATACGGAGGTCTAAGCCAGGACAATCTCGTTATTCTACGCAGTAAGGTGGTTGAGTTCAATGTAAACCTGGCAAGAGTATCAACCTGGTGGAGACAGAGATCCAAATGTCAGTGGATGGAAGATGGGGAGAAAAACACTAGATACTATCACACATATGCAACGGCCAAGAAAAGAAGCAACTGAATTCTACAGATTGAAAGGGAAGATGGATCAATGGAAACAAATCAGGAAGCTATTCATGTTATAATGGAGAAATACTATGTAGAGAAATGGGGGAAACGTAATTGTAACTTGCAGAATTGGCCCAATTTTAAAGCATCAAAATGTATCCAGGGAGACAATCTTAACTTTCTAAAAGCTAATTTTACTAGAGAGGAGCTGGTAGCTACGTTGAGGAAAATGGATAACAAAAAATCCCCCGGAACAGATGGCGCCAATGCATGTTTTTTTAAAAACTACTGGAGCATTGTTGGAGAAGCTACTTGGAATGCAGTTGATGATTTTTTTAAATCTAGTAGGATGCCTGAACAATGGAAGGAGACGGTAGTAGTGTTGATTCTGAAAGTTCAGAATGCCAAAGAATGCTCAAAATTCAGACCAATCTGTCTCTGTCTGACGGTTTACAAATTAGCAGCGAGAATGATTCTTAACAGATTAAAAAATTATCTCCCAAAGGTTGTATCAGATTACCAGGGGGTATTTGTTTCGGGATGCAGCATTTCGGATAATTTCCTGGTTGCACAGGAAATCACTAACAAAATGAAAATGCCTGTGGCTAAACTGAGATATTTTCTTTTAAAGCTGGATATGGCACAAGCTTATGATAGCATGCATTGGGAAACTCTAAATCAAGTATTGAAACTCACTGGATTCCCAGAGAATTTGATACAACTGATTATGCAATGCGTTTTAATCCAAAGTATTATATAGTAATAAATGGAAGAAGAACGGGATGGATCAATGCCAGCTGTGGCTTCAGACAGGGATGCCCCCTGTCGCCAAGCTTGTTTATTTTATGCTCCGATCTGCTTTCTAAGGATCTTCACGGGAGTAATAACAAGCTGGGGATGAAGTTAAATTCTAATATGGAGAGAATAACTCATCTGCTGTTTGCAGATGACATCCTTGTAGTTGCTGAGGCTTCTAGCAAAAATGCAAGGAATCTGAAGAGCATTCTCAAAAATTATTATGGCTGGAAAGGACAAGCAATAAACAATCAAAAATCAATGGTCTTATATGGTAAGATAGTCTCCAGGAAGAGAAGAACAAAAATTAACAAAATATTGGGTTATAAGGAAGTCAAGGAGCTCAATTACTTGGGCATTAAATTGGCTTTGAGGAGATTGAAAATTGAAGATTTCAGCAACACTGTTGAGAAGGCTACGAGTAAACTGAATTCATGGGGAGCTAGATGGCTGTCTTTGGTTGGCAAGATAACTCTCATCAAATCAGCATATTCAAATATGGTTTCTTATCAGGTAGCTCATTCTCTTATCCCAAAAAGTATTCTAATTAATATTGATAAAATGAGTAGGAACTTCTTGTGGCATAAAGATCATGGAAAGCAAGGAATGCATTACATTGCATGGTCAAAACTTTGTCTATCTACTAGTTTGGGAGGTTTTGGCATTTAAGGAGCAACGGAAAGGCAGGGACCTTTAAGGGAAAGAATGGCGTGGAGATATTTACAGAACAATGATTCGTTGCTTAAAGTTCTCAAAAGGAAATATGGTGACAAAATCTGGGAGGAAGGAGTGAAGAAAGGTTCCTCACCAGCGTGGAAGATCATCAAAGATGGCATCAAGTTTCTGAAACCAATAATTAGATGGGAAGTTAACAATGGCAATAGCATCAATATCACCAATGATAATTGGATCCTAGATCGTAATCTTATCGGTTGGCCTGCAACGTGCAATGTAGCTGAGCTCTCAGAGAAAAAAAGTTTCTTTCCTTATGGATCAAAACGGAGGCTAGAATTTAGAGAAATTGGCTGAATTTTTCTCTAAATATATGGTAAATTTGATCCTTAAAATGGATAAAGGAGACAACAACAGAGAAGATGAAATTGAATTGATTTGCAACAATTCGGGGAAGACAATTTCTTCTCTGTGTAATGATGCCATCAATAGAAACAAGGATACCAATCTTTGCAAATCCATGTGGCTTAAAAAGATGAAACTCAATCAGAGAACTTATTTGTTTTGGTGGAGAGTGCTGAATGATGCACTACCAACTAACTACTGGTTAAGCTATAGGAAGCTGGTGAATAATTCAGATTGTCCGAGAGATTGCAAGATGAGGGAAGATACATAACATATAACAACTAATTGCGGTAGGCTTTTGGCGATTATAAGGAAACAGAGGGATTGGGGATTCAATGTCCCTATATTCCAAACTCTTGCTGAATGCATTGAAGAATTCAGTTATAAAGCGGATAATGATCTTGCAAAAATATATGTAATTACTGTTTATTATAGCTGGAGGTCACGGAATCTGGGAAAACACGAAAAAGCTGAACTTCCCATTGCCTATCTAGCAGCTGAAGTCTTATCTCAAGCATGTTTTTCCCAAATTTCACCAACCGAGAAGAACTGGAGCCTAATCAGCATTTGCTGCCTAAAGCTTGGTGTCCCCCTCTCGAAGGTTGGCTAAAATTGAATGTAGATGCGGCCTTGTTGAATTCAAATCTGGCAGGAATTGCAGGTTTGATCAGGGATTGTAAAGGAAGAATGATTTGTGCATATGGTAAGAAGATGGTACATTGGGACATTGCCTACTTGGAACTTAAAGCAATTCTCATGATGGAAAAACACATACAAGAGTGGTTTTGTGAATATAAGGGGATAATCATAGAAGGAGATAATGTCAATATCATAAAGATGCTCCAAGATTCTATTAAAATGAAGACCAGTAAAGGTACGAGATTGGATCTATCCTTCCTTTAAGCGTTCAAAAATATTATTTTTCTCTTTACTCCGAGAAATTGTAATAAGGTGGCTGATTATTGTGCTAAATTTGCTTTGCTAGGCGATTTTTTTTGGGACTACTTCGTAGAAACAGAACTTCCAACAAGTTTTTTGCACTTGTTTTGGAAGGACTGTCAAGGAGCCTCTTAGTTGTTTCTTTAATGCCAATTGCATCATTTATTCAAAAAAAAAAAACACCCAAAATATACTATTTACTTTTCTACCACCTAAATACTATTCATCTCCCCTAAAATACCACTCCGTCAACTCCGTCAGATCCCACCCCGACCTTCGTTATCTCCTCTCAAACTAGCTTCTCAGACTATAATCTATCATCAATTTTCTTCGCTAATGTTCTTCCCTGCATCGTTGATGGTTTCTCCTTGCTGATTTCAACATTTTGATCGAATGGAAGAAGGGAGCTACATGGAAGAGCTAAGTGTGGCGGTGAGGGTGATCCCAATGGCCTGCTCAGTGGCGGAGAGGACAACCAAAAATTTCAGTATAATAAGGACAACGACAAGCCCCCTAAATCCAGCATCGATGCCAGCGCCAGAAACCACGGTGGAAGAAAAGACTGTGCAGAAGTAGATGCTAGATTTGGGCAGATCTGCGGTTTCTCCTCTAAAGCAATTGCAAGCGCTTTCCTTCCATGGAACCAACACATTGTTTGCTTTCCTTTTCTTCATATAAAAAATTATAAAAAAAAAACAAAGACATAGTATAATAATGGCAAAGCCAACAATAGCCATCGGTATACTAGCCATCACACTCACCCTCTCCCTCCTCCCTAGAAACACCTTCCCTGTCTCCGACGATGTTTCGTGAAATGAAAGTCGGGGTGGGTTTCACGAAATGAAGGTCGGGGTGGGATTTTGACAGGAGCTGATGACGGAGTGGTATTTTAGGGGAGATGAATAGTACTTAGGTGGTAGAAAAGTAAATAGTATACTTTAGGTGTTATATATGTAATTTTAATAGTTTTAGGTGGTATGTATGTAAAAACCCCTAAATTTTTACCTGTTAAATTGAAAGATATGGTTTTTTAAGGTAAATGCATAAAATATAAATTTTATATATTTCACTATATTTATATATTTGTGCATTTCATATATGATGTTGACTTACATTATATAAAAAAAGATAGCATTTGCATGTAAGAAAGAAAGACTGATTGTTAACACTATAATGAATACATATTGACTCTTAAAATATAATAACCTATGCAGGAACGTGGGCCGCAAACTTTTCTTTAAATAAAAGGTTAATGGTGTAATCATAGTTGTAGCAAGTAACTTGACTGAATTATGCCGACGGGCAAAAGGTGACAACTCATAATGATGATTGAAAGTCACATTAATATGATAATTGATTAATTCGATTAGTGATAATTGATATGGCTGATAACCAACTAAGAAGTAATTGGGGTAAAGATATTGAAAATACCACATTAAAACTGAAAATTATGCCTTTCTTTTCATAAGTATACTCATGATGATATTCATCTGATAGTACATTAAATTGTCTAATAGTATATTAAACTGATTGACAGATTGATAAGTCATATACATTAATATTGATACAATATAGTATAGCATACTGACATAATTTATTAGGTAATATTACTCTTTAGTGCATGTCTTATTATTTGATAGATCTCTTTTAATTTCATTAATCATATTGATTTTATTATTGATTTTTGAGATATTTATTGTTCATATTGATTCTTTTGTCTTGCATTGAAATTAGTAATAGAGTGATCTCATGGCTATTGTATATTAAATTTAGAAGAATGAATATAGTGTAATATTTTGATGAGTGCAATTATTAGTTGCTTTTCACTAGATATAAAGATTTATTATTTAGAAGCTTTGCTTGATTAATTAAAATGATAAAACAAATAATTCTTTCAAATTTGATTCTAGGTCGTTACACTGTTAATAGCTCAGCATTGTGAGCCTAGTTCAAAATATCAAAAACCTAAGACTATAACGCTTCAATCACTTGTTGACGTTTATTTTCGTGTCGACCCAACCCCGATCGAGCCCGACTAGGCTCGATCATGCTCGATCGACCCAATCAATCGTCGTCGAGGCAAAATTGACTCAAATTGGACCCCGATTTGATTAAATTAAATTTGTTTTAGTCAAATTCAATCAAATTTAATTAAATTAAAATCAAATCTATTTAAATCAAACCCCGTCGAGTGTCGGCGAGTTCAATGCGACACAATTCGGCACTTTTCGGCCTCGATCCGAGCCCAATTTCGTAGAATTGGCTCGATCTGACCCGTTTCGGTCCGAATCGACTCTAATCGATTCAAATTGGGTCCAATGCGAACCCAATTTTAGCCCAATTCATCAAATCTTAGCTCAATTTAAATCTCAAATCAAGATTTGAATCAAACGGCTTAGATTTCCTCTGAAATCCCACTCTGTATTCCGTCAAATTGCCTGGTTTCAGCGGCTACAGCAGAAGATCCACTCGAGTGCGATCTTTTCAAGTGTAGAAGGAGCGGGAGAGATAGAGGAGACGGGCATTCGACTCCTTCGTGGCTTTTCGTTCGTCCCCGTCCCGACAGAGAGAGCGAGAGATAGAGAGCGTTAGAGAGCGAGACATCCAGAGAGCCAAAGGCCCAGTCCAGGCGGAACTCCTTTCCGCGTCCAGGGCTTTTTTTTCGCGCGACCGTTTCCCCCTGTCCCGCGACTACCTCACGAGCAGGCATCCTTCCTGCGTGCGGGAGCCCCGTCCAGCCCCTCTCTCGCGTGCGACAGCTCTGTCCGAGCTCATCCAGGGCTTCGGCCGGACTTACCAGGAGGTTCGGCTCTTTCCTTCGTCGGACCTGCACAACCCGACCACCTCGGATCTGTTTCGACCGATGCAAGGAAGGCTTTACATTTGCTGCAGTAGCTTCTCCTCCTTCGTTCCTCAAGTACGGCGAGTTCGTAGTGGTCAAGAAAGCTATTGGAGACTTCCAAACAGCAAAGGAGGGCTTCCAAATCTTCCAAACAGCAATTTGGATCCTTCGAAGCGTCCCGGACAGCGGTGGCGACGACCAGAACACCTAGGACAGCGACTTTGGACCTTGGAGCGGAGCTTGGACAGTAGCTTGGATAGAAAATCGGAGCGCTTGGACAAACCGGGTGTGGTAAAATCCTTAAAACTTAGGCAAAACCCTAAGGCTCCATAGCCAATGCAATGTGGTTGACGTCCAAAGCCATAGGTCCTTAGAAACTTTATTTTTTGGTCTCCAAAAACCCATTCATTGGCTGTCCCCTTCGCAAAGATTATGGACATTTGGTGATTTCCATCGGTCGACTCTTATGTGAGAGTCCGGAGACGATTTCTATTTACACGCGTAGAGGCGTCGAGTTGTTATCCGACATCTCTCGAATGTATGTTGTGCATCATATTAAACTTAACACCTTCGCCTACATCCAAACTTTAGGGCATGTTACTTTTCGTAGCCAAATTGATTGTGTAGCTTGCATATCCACTCAAATCTCACATTGTGTACATATACTTATACAACACTAGTGTCATGCGTGAAGTAAATACATGATTTAGGAATTTGGTGGAGCTTGTGAAGTTTGTCATAAGCCCTATAACATATTCAAAATATTTGTGACAACTTGGTGTAGGATTTAATGTGGACCTCAAAGTATCACTTCAAAAAAAAAAAATCCTAGAACAAGTGTGTTTGAGTAACATATCTTTTGGATGTGTTGTATGGCTTGTGATAAAAAGTTTATGGCTAGTTACTTTTGTTATGCAAGTCTTTCAAGGCTTGGGAAACTCATCATTATGCCCTTAATGAATCAAATCACGACAAAAGTGATTTGATCCCTTAAGATTTTCAAATACATGTTTCCCACTCCATTAAGATTCAAGCCATATGTGATGTGTTTATTGCTTAGATTAATGAGCCGATTAGTTCGCAAATTTTTACAAATGCGCTCATTTAATCCTAAATTTTGCTAAACTTAGTTTAGAACATTTCATGGACCCCAAAGGCCCATGATCAATGCTCCATCATATTAGGAGATTATTTAAGCTCATTTTTTTTTAATTTGCAAGATAATATGGCCAAATACAAGCTCTCAAATTTCCAAATCATATTAGCTAAGATTTAGGGAAAACCATTTTCTTGTAGAGTTTAATAAGGTTATAGGTTGTCTTCCAAACCTCATAGGAAATCGATATTCCCCTCCAAATGAATCCAAACATTCATTCAAACTATAGAAGACTCTCTTTCCCATATGATTCTCCTTCATACATGAAGTTTAGGGCCTCCTGATCAAGGCATCAAAATATTAAATTGTATGAATCTCTCTTTTCATATGTGATGAGTTGGAACCTCCCAAAATTCCATAATATCGTAACATGAAAATCTTGAACCTTAGAATTAAATTCTAGGTTCATACACCCCTTCCATTTGAACACCAAATGTTCAAGAGATATCTCCCAATCTTGCGACCTCTAGGTCACATCTCTTTGTTGTCGTCCTCCAATCAAAAAGTTGTAGGAGACCAACCCATTCTCTTAAGACTCAAAATTAGGAGAATGTTCGCCTCTCTTTGTTCTTTCTAAACGCCACATGTTTAAAGGAACTTCTCCAAACTTAGGACCAAATCCTAAGTTTACTTCTTTCATTTGTTAAGACACAAAGTTAACAAATGAACATTTCTCCCTTCATAAATGATGATTTGGAATTCTCTAAAATTCCAACCTATCATTATATGAAAATCTTGTAGCTTAGAGCCAAAAATCTAAACTACCTCTTTCTTTCATTTTGAGACACAAAAGTCAATGAAAGAATTCCCTTTTAGGCTTAGAATTCTAAACCTAGCATATTTCATTTGCCTAGCCTATATGGGTAGATGACCCCTTAATTTGTAGTCCAAAAACTACAAATTACATCTCTTATGCGATGTTATTTGGAGCACTCCAAGCTTCAAATATCTCATTGCATGTCTCCTAGTCTATCTTAGGAGCTATCACCCACTTTCGTTATGTGTTGCATTATGGATTTCCCAAAAAAAAATCCTTAATGCATCATGTTATAAGTTTTAGAAATTTGGAGCCAAAATCGAAGTTTTCTTACATCTCTTGTTGGAACCCCAAAACTAACAAGTATCCTCTCATGTGAGGTGAATTGAAGCCCCTCAAGTCTTCAAGTGTACCCACATGAATCTTTGTAGTTTGGAACCAAACTCTAAACTAT
>NW_021319127.1:3475413-3501559 GCF_001605985.2 Dendrobium catenatum
AATTGGAGATATATCTTGATGAACCTAAACTTGATAGAAAAATTGAGCTAGATATACTACATTTCTGGAAAGGCAATCAATATAGATTCCCTGAAGTTTCTGCAATGGCACGTGACGTTTTGTGTATTCCTATAACAACAGTGGCCTCTAAAAGTGCATTTAGCAATAGTGGTCGAATCCTACATCAATATCGAAGTTCACTGAAACCTGATATTGCTGAGGCTTTGGTTTGTGATAAGAATTGTTTATATGGTGACAAGGGTGCATATCAACTTTTACTTTATTCAATATCTTGAATGATTACAGTTAGTAATGGTTATGAATATCTATTTTTATTTGTTGCAGTTTTGCATGACCATGAACTTGAAGGTGTGACTGAAGATATTCTTGCTTTAACAGTAAATCGAGTTGAAGATGAAGCTGGGGAAAGTTCTGTTATTAAGTAATATATGGTTCTTAAATTCTACCAGCTATGCAATCACTATAAATTATGTCAGTATTTATGTACTATGTGACCTGGACTCCTCTTATTTCATGAACTATGCCACTATGGACCTGCACTTTTCTTGAATATGACTGTTATTAAGCTGCTACTAAGTATTGACTTGTGAGTTGGGAATGAGTTGTTAAAACCGGCCGCTGTTTTGGATTTTCTGTAATCTCATACATTCATCTGGCTGTTTTGAATATCTATTTTTATTTGTGAGACATGCTGTTTTCCCATAATATTTATCCTGTTTTGCTGAATTTGGATCAATCTCCTCTTCTCCTACATGGCTGATTGGCTGAATAACTGCAGTCTGCATTCATATTTCCTGATGGTTTGTTGTTTGCCTATTTGGGATTGGGAAATGTAAGTGAATAAGCTATTTTCTGATATTTCTTGTTGTCTGCATTCATTTTTCTTTCTATTTCCTGCTGGTTGCTCTCAGAATTCATTATTTCATATATTTTTTATTTTAAATATTAAGAGAATAAGCGATGATGATAGACCTTCTAAAATGAATGTGGGAAGATGAGAAGATCCGAAGATATGTGTAAGTTCTAATCAGCTAATGTGATATTACAACCAGGAGACATTTGTATTTACTTCATAAGAGCAGATACTATCTAATTAAGTGAGCAGATACTAAGTGAGTACAAATTGTTTCCTTGGATGGTAATATTACTAATATGCTAACATTTATTAAACTTACACCTCATTATGTGATTAATGAATTGGAAGGTTTAATCTGAGCCATGTATTAGATAATAAATAATTAGAATTTTATTCTTGTTTAATTAAGTTTATTGCAGTTATATCTCTAAGATGATAGGTGATTGAAGAATGAAGACAGATTGTCAGATTCAGATATTCTTGGAGGCTAGACTACTGGAGCAGTCGAGTCCGAACCAATGAAGGCTTAAAGAGTTGAAGTCTTGAACCTTGAAGCTTCTATATTCAGTTTATAAGTTATTTGCATGTGTTGTAAATGGGATAATTAAATTAGCAATTGATATTTCTCTTATTTGATATGTGAGATTGTACCTTTGTAATTGAGTAACTATAACATGTAAATTATTTGCAGATTTGTAATTATAAAAATTTGCCTTTGGTTTTTACTTTTCAGCCATTTAAAACCTATTTTAAATTTTTTATAGTGCAGACGGGTCAAACGGGTCGGGTCGGGTTGACCCGGACCCGAAGCGGGTCGGGTCCGGGTCAGCATAAATGACACATTTCAAGAAACGGGTCGGGTTCGGGTTGACCCGAATGGGGTCGGGTCAATTTCGGGTTGGACCCGAACCCGACCCGAAACCCATTTTTGACAGCCCTAGACTTATGTTAAGAAAGGTAGAGGCAGACCTAAAAAGTCTTGTTTAGAAAATATTACAAATGATCTTTCTTTATTAGATTTAAATGAGAATTTGACTTTTAACCGGACACAATGGTGAAAAAGGATTCATGTAGCCGACCCCATAGTGGGACAAAGGTTTGATGTTGTTGTTGTATGAATTAAAATTAATGATTAAGGATATTTAAATTTAAAATTATAGAATATCTTATTTATGTATGAATTTTATTTATTTATTTATTAAAAATTATATTATTTCACTTATTACATCATTATCATGTCATTTCGATGTTATTTAAATAATTTTAATATTATTACATCATCTGGTTCATCACAAATTAAACTATGGTCGAACCATTAAATGTTGAACCCCTCTTTCTTCTGATTCTATCTTCGGTTTGATTTTCGCAACCTTGCTAGTAGCTATTCAAAATCAGATTATAGACAAAAGTTGCAAAAATGTTTTATTAACTAATTTGGGCATTTCGTGCCTTTCTCAAGAAATTCAACTCTTGATTTAGTTACACATAAATCTAAATTCATGACGCTTTACATTTCATGTTATGCCTAAAAAGTGCTAACCTGCTTGGACTTGCACTTGCACTTGATATTAATTTAATAATCAAATTCACCCCTCTTTACATCTGTGCCATATTTATCAATTAATATCAAAGAATTTATTCATATGACATGCTCATATTTGCAGTTCTTCTCTACTAGAGGGGCAATATATAGGGGTGTCAATAAATGATCCGACCCGCCAACTCGACTTGAACCCGACCCAAAAAATGTGGGTTAGTGTTGACTCGTTTAATAAACGGGTTAAGTTAGAGTTGTGCATTCAAACCCATTTATTAAACAGGTTGGGTTCGGGTTGACCCGCCATCCAGTTTTTACTCGAAAATGACCCTTTTAATATTTTTTTATTAATTCTTTTATTTGTTCTAATAATCTTCTTATATTTGATCAATTAACCTAAAATCAATAGTTAACAAGTTAATAAAATATTTTTTAAATTAAAATAGATTATCGGGTAAAGCTCGGATTGCTAGCGGGTCGGGTTTGCGTTCTCCTTTTTTACCAGTTTATTAAACAGGTCAGTTTCGAGTTGATCGGATTCATGTCGAGTCAATTTCGAATCAGACCCGAACCCAACCAGTTGACCCATTTTGATACCCCTAGCAATATAGCTCAAGACCTCCACTATTTCATAATATATATATGATTTTTGGAAGACATGCATGCTCATGTATTTTAGTCAAATACTTTTAGTATGTGACATCTTGTAAAAAAATTAAACTCCACCTTCAAAAATTGTAAAATGGAGTGAATGTTGAGAAGTGAATTCAATGTGATATTTATTTGGCTCAACTTAATGTTAAATCTATCACATATTTCTATTTTACATTAAAGCTGGATGACCATCTGTGCATTCCTATGCTTAAGACTAGTAAAGAGATTTGGTACAAACTCATCCCTATTGATGAAGGAATGAATAAGGAAAATGTTCATGAATATGAACTTTTTGGCATGATACTAAAACACTTTTTTCCCTCAAGGTATGCTTGCGTCACCAAAATTATGAGTGGCTTACAATCCCTTGACAAATTTCGCACTAAGAGAGTGTACTGAAAATCCTTAAAGCTTGAATAAGAAGCTTTAGCTTTCAATATACTTAATGATTGATTCGTTGACAGTGCTTGATGAAAAATGAAAAACTTTCATGAAGATAAAGATATGACAAGAAAAGAAAAAGGAGATGGAAAGAAAGTTACATCCCTCAAGGCACAAGGTTCCAATGGAAGTGAAGATGCAGACATCGATGTGGAGCTTGCCTAATCTCAAGAAGATTCAATGCCAACATGAAGGAAAAAAAATAAAAGAGGAAAATGATTAAGGTAGATAGGTTTCCTGTGTTTTCCACATTGAAAGCCAAATGACAAAGATAAGAAAGAATTAATTTGCTATGAAGGCAGAAAACTTAGATACATAAGATTAGGAGTGTCCCCATTTAAAAGGAGAGTAGGAAGGTAGTAAGAAGTCATAAAAGAAAGCAATAAATACAACATAGAAACAAGGACATGAGTTTGACTATCATCAATCAAATCAGAGGAAGAGGCGGCGGCAAATCATCAACTCATTGCTCAAGCTGATGGCTTGGCCCTCCCCAAGACAAGGTAAGCAATCGAAACCAAACCTATGAAAATTTTGAAAATAATATTGAAATAATGCAGAATGAATTTTATAAATTAAAAAAAATATATATTTATCCTTGAAAAAAATGCATGTTCTTTTGGAAACAACATTACTAATGATCTTAAAACTGAAAATGCCAAGCTTAGAGAAGAGCATGAGAGCTTAATTTAATAATCAAAACCCTGTTCCATGCTTAATGAGTTGTTAGATAAGCTTTATTGAAAAATATTTTTCTCAAAGATTAATCTAAAGTCAAGGTACCATCAGATCCCAATAAGGCCCGAGGATGTTACTAAGCTTGCATTTAAGACTCATGAGGGACACCATGAGTTTTTAGTATTACATTTTGGCCTCACGAATGCTCCAGCTACTTTTCAGTCCATGATGAACAAGATATTCCAACCATATCTATGGAGATTTGTGTTATTCTTTGATGATATTTTGATTTACAACAGAACTGAGGAGCACTTAGAACACTTGGGATTTGTGATATCAACTCTGCGGGACCACCACTTATTTTCCAATTTGATGTACTCATTCGTTTAGCCTAGAGTGGAATATTTGGGACACTTGGAATCATAGGAAGGAATGGCAACTGATCATAGCAAAATTTGAGGCCATGCTGAGATGGACAATACCCAAGAGCTTGAGGGAGTTGAGAGGGTTTTTAGGCCTTACAGTCTACTACAAAAAGTTCATGAAGGGATACAGTTCAATAACATGGCCTTTGACCGAAAATGTAAAGAATGATAATTTCAATTAGGGTGAAGCAGTTACCAAGGCCTTTGAGTTGAAGAAGGCGATGATTAGCGTGCCAGTGTTAACTCTGCTAGACTATAAAGCAACATGGGAACTGTACCGGATGATTCAACAACAGTTTCCTTCGTTCCACCTTATGGACAAGGTGAATCTTTAAGAGAAGAGTATTGATAGATCGATTGAGCCGGTCTAGCCAATCAACTCGACCCCAGCAAGGGGGGTTAGTCTAGCTGGTGGACTCTACACCAATCCTCTTCCTGCTCGCATCCCACTGCTATTGGGAAGATATTATATCATTCCCCACCATCCTAGCTCTTTCCACAAGTTTAGAAAAGTCATAGATGTGAAATGATGCTAATGGGTGTTGCAGACTCTCTCTTAAACCTTGCACGAATTTATAATACTTCTCTTCAAGGGTGCTAACTAACTGGGTAGCATACTTGGCAAGAGCTATGAACTCCACCTTGGACCAACCTCAAAAAGGATTCCTATATCTGCTGCCTGATAAATGGTGGCACAAACCAACTCGTAAAGGTTTCTAAAACTCCTCCCAAAAAATCTTTAAATTTTACCAACCCTGGAATCTCTCTCTCTCTCTATTGGTCTATTCACCAGCACTCTACCTCTCCATCCATCAAAAACACAGCTAACGAAACTCTTTTACCCTATGGGCACTGCATGCTATCGAATGACTTCCCTACCCTCATCAGTCAATCCTCAACTACTTGAGGTTCTCCTACACCCTGGAAACTAACTAGTTTCAATGTCAAAAATACCTGCAGGTGCTTATCAATCTCATCTCGCTTAACTCCAGCCATTCTATCCTATGCCTCACTCATCAACTAGGCCACTTAATTCAGGAAACTATAGTATCGAATCAAAGGTCATAGCCCTCACAGTACTAACCTATAGCATCCTGACGAAAACTCTGTCCATCAACTATTTTTTACTCTTGGGGGTTCATGATGCAGCAACACTTTATTAATATTAAGACAAAAAGAATTGAGTTATACATAGACTTAGCACAGATTAAAAGAAATTTCCTAAACAAAGTCCCCAATTCTATCATCTTTACTGATACAAATCATTTCCTATAGCTCTGATTACAATCTCAATCATTTGAAACTGTTTAACTTCCTAGGATTTAATCGAAGGGTTAAAACCCTAAACCTAATATTTAACTTCTCAACTGCTAATTAAAACAATTAGAGCTACTAAAACTCTAAATAATAACAACAATAAAATATATTTTTATTTCATCAAAATATAATAACCCAATTTATTGACCATTTATACATAGTAACAATTTAAACTGGATTACAAAATAATACCTCAAATCCTCAAAATCAGAAGATCCTGACTCAACACCTTTCTACTCTACCGAGCTTTTACCTTTCCATGAAATATCAAAAAATTCATAGAATGAGCACCACTAGCTCAATAGACTTCCTCCCAAAACCCATCACAGACATCAATATCTAATTTAAAATATTATATAGCAGTTAAGTAATTAAAATAAATACAATGACTTGCAAGGATAAATAAAGTATTAACATCGCGTGGATTACTAGAGTTTCAATATCATTTAATTTCACAGTTCGTACTTATACCTTTAGTACCACTTTCATTGAGATATCAGAGACATCAAAGAACACATGTTGCTAGAGATTCACTCATACTTGCCTTTCACATTTTAGTAGGGTTCATAAAGAAAATCAGAAACTACTAACGGTGTAACATATTACTTATATTTAATTCACTAAACTATTAAAATATTCAATGTAATGCTTAATGTACATGTCATGATGTATACTTATAACTCCATTTTCACTTATGCCTCCATTTAACTACCACACTTGCAAATAGAAAGTAGAGCCAAAATCAGAACAAAAAAGTGCCACATAACCTCTCATACCTACTTTCAGCAAGTAGAGCCAGAATCCCACCCCACATCCACACTAGACAAATGGGGCTAGAACAGAGCATACAAGACCCTTGTAACATGTTAGAAAGTGCCTTTTTACACATATCAAAACATCTCCAATGTCATACTATGAACAGTGCAATGTAAATGCAACAATAACAAAATCATAAATTCAATGGAGTATTCAAATAATGCATGAATTGCTAATAAAAAGTCACATTGCTTAGAAAGTATTATACTCAATAAACTTTCTCATTCAATTTCTAACTTTAAAGAGATATTCACTTGAATATTTTAAGGCTTTTATATAACTATTGCAATTACTAAAAAAAGCCTAAATCCAATTATATCCTCAGAAATTTGTATAAAAAAAATCAACTTGTGAAAATTCAATTTCTTATAATCAAACGTTCAGAGTAAAATGTACAACGATATATTAAAAATTACGCAGTGAGAACGTAGTAGAATCCGAGAAAAATACATTTTTACCCATTTACTAAAATTTAAATTATATATAGAAGCTTAGAAGTATATCTCGTGCTCTACAAAATCCACAACTAGCCTAATGGATGAAACTCAATCTTTGGCCGCCAAAATCCCTCTCTTCCTTTCTCTCTCCTTTTCTCCTCCCCTTTCTCTTCCTTTCCTCTCCAACAATAGCTAGCGAGAGGGGTTTTGCAAAAATGGTTTTAAATATTTTATTATTTAAAAACCACTAATCTGACCTGGCGTCGCGATGCTAGCCTCCCCAGCATCACAGTGCTCCCAGAAAATCTTATAGATTCTCCAAAAATCTTACTATTAGAGAGCTTGGCACTGCCACCTAGCACCGCAGTGCATGTTCAAATCCTTTCCCTCACCCAAGAACTCAATGTCGTAGAGCTACTCAGCCCAACGCCACAGCACTCCTAGAGCTACTTTGATGACTTCAAATTTCACTTCTCGAACTCAAATTCTCAACTTGAGGCTTTCTTAAGCACTCTAGGACTTATAATTACTAATCCTTTCAAAATTGACAATCATTAGCAGAAATGACCATGATTTCAAAACAACATATATTACATTAAGTGGTTTAGCAGGGTCTCAATTTAATTTAATAAATATTGTATGTAACTTTCATAATTTAGTCACCTTATTTCATAAATTCATTTAGTGGTTCAACAATATTATTGCTCCATTAACAAAAGTATTGAAACATGTCAAGATTTATAGCCCATTTATTACATAGAAAGCCACTAAGCCTATTAAATAACAAGATGATTATCACGCTAGTTCTCAAATTATGAAATTTCTCAAGGATTTTTTTAGGTGTCATGTGATGCTTGTGTATTTCAATAGGAAAAATCCTAAGCCGAAAATGTCATCTAGTAGATTTATTTAGTGAAAATTTACTTTTGCAAAGTAAAAGTACATGACATATCAATAATTTGTTGTTTGGTTCAAACAATTAGATATTAAACACATCATTTAGTAATGAAAGAATTTTTTGCTCATATAATAAGTAATTGAAGTATCTACAATCACAAAGAAAATTAAATTGAATTTTAAGATGCCAACTACATCATTGATGCCTCAAGTCATATGCATTTTCTGTTGATTGCTTTTTCTATCAAGATACGTAGATTTGATAGCTTAAGGAAATTTTGATTTATTAATTCCTTGTTATCATCTCTCGCGTTTCATTGCATGACTTCTTCATATGGGCATTTCATTATGGTGGAGTAGCTAGATACATTGGGAGAGATAGGATAGTCATGTTAGTTTCATCAATTTTTTACTAACCTCTTCATAAAAGGTGATGACAGCCGCACTTGTCAATTAATTAATGCAACTAAACAACCTTCTAAACTATATATTCCCATGCCTATCCCAAAGGCTCCAAGGATTGACTTGAGTATAAATTTTATTCTGTCCGTGCATCATAGCCTAGAACTTCAAGAAGGTATATGATGGGGACATAAGAGCATGTAAAGTATATCAGAGGCGTGGCCATCGATCTACGACCACGATCGAGTCGATGTATTTTTGAGTCATTTCATGTATTTATTTTCTTTTATTATTATTTGCCTTTTATTACGTTGTATCTGTTTTCCGTTTTTACCCCTTAAGGGAGGTCGTCTGTATGCCCTGAGGGCATTGTCGTCTTTATTATTTTGAGTCATTTGTACGAGGCTATTTATATCCCCTATATTTCTTTAATGATTGAATATTAAAAAAATTATGCTATTGCTTGAGCTCTTGAGAGATCTTGAGAGTGCTTAGAGAGAGAGCGAGAACCCTAGGAGAGGGAATTTGAATCACCCACCAACCTTGGAGACGGCCGGGTTCATGGTTCATTACGTTATCTCTTTTTTTCTTTCCTTTTGTCATCTCATCACCACATTCCAAACCCCTCATCACCCAAACCGCCGGCCAACCAAGCCTCATCACCACCCCACTGGAATCCCCCATGGAGTTCACCAAGCCGCCGGCCCCCATCTCCCTTTCCCTCCCTCCAAGTTTCAAATTTCCTCTTGATTACATTCCAAAAGTGATTATTCTTAATTTGGAAAAGGTTTGATTTCAAATTTCAAAACAATTTGAATTTGAAATTCTTTCATAAATTAGGAAATCTATTTTAGGAAAGTTCCTAAATTAAGTCCTTTGATTTTCAAATTTGATTTGGATTTAATTAAAACCTTTCCTATTTCTTAAACCAAAATTAAGAAGCCTTAGATCTCTCCCATCAAACCCTCCAAGCCTTTAATGCCGCCAGCCCCTATAGGATGGGAATAGGAATTGTTTCCTAAAATCAAAACTCCACTTTGGAAACAATTTAAACTCTCCCACCTCCTTTGGCCGAATTTACCCATAGCCCTTCCTAATTAATTTATTTCCAATAGGGAACCTCTCCAATTGTAAGTAAATTAATCTCCTTCCCTCTTTCATGTCTGTCGTCCACACTCATCTTTCTCTTCCTTATTTTATTCTCAACTCAGGGGAATAATTAGGAAGTGTTTGAGTACTACTGCTACAATTAAAATCAGCCCAAAAGCTGAACCTAATTTCTTCCCAAACCTTTTCCTTGGCCGACGACCTCTCCCCTGCTTTCTCCTACTTTGATTGTTGGGAGAAGCCTCTCTACTTCAGGAGAAAACAGCGAGAATCTCAAGACTACTTCTTCCAACACTTCAACGTAACGAGATCAATGCATGGTCAATCCCGATCATGACTACGGCCTTGCCTACGACGAACAAGGTTATGTGCACATCCTTCATTCGACTTTCTTCGACATCAATCCGAACATTGACAATACCATCGAGGAATATGTGGAGGGCATTCTGGATACTCTCGTCGAAGCCATAGAGGAGCAACTTGGAATCGTTCAGTGGAGTATTACGTCCAAGTCGTGACGAATGTCTTCCAATCTTCCTACTCTTATACTTTCATAGTATAACTCTCTCTTGTGGTTTGATTTAATTCATGAAGGTCTTGTTCGCCTATCTCTGTCGAGCTTAGTAAACGTAGGAATTGAGCGTGCCTTCTATGTAGCTACCTTATTGTTAGATTAGGGATTTTGTTGAAGCTATTTACTATGCATGTTATTGAGCTTCTAACTTGTTTTGATATTCCAAGTGCTTGGCAAGTAGCTTAGCCTAAACGTTGGCACCCCTCTTATTTTCTTTTGTCGTTTTGACTGCTAATAGTTTAATCTTACTTGCTTATTCATGAAATCATGCAATTCTTATCGCATATATTTTAGAACATTGTAGTCCTATATCAGTATAATTCTATAATTGTTAATATAGATTCTCAAAGATGCTTGCTTCATACATTGCTCTAAAACTATTGATTGTTCATATTTAGCAAAAAAATTCTTCACAGAAATTATTTGATAGCATAGATTATTTTGTTCAATAATTTGGTACTAATTTTAAATTCTATTACGCATTTCATCCACAATCTAATGGTCAAACATAAGTGAACAAAAAAAATTGAATTAATTTATTAAGATGTGTAATTAGTGATTAATTACATAAATTGAATCTAATGTCTCCAACGACAAAGCTTTATTACAATAATTGCGTGCCTCGTGCTAATAAGAAATCTCTTTTTGATGTAGTTTATGGTATGCACACTAAAAAGTCTTTAGATCACATATCATTCTCCTAACATGCATATCTTCTAAATTCAGCGCATCTTTGACTAAGCATGTATGTAAATTGCATGATGACATGAAATTGCAAACTTGCTAAATAAAATTAGATATATAAAATTGTACCCAATGTTTATGTAATAAAAGCGATTTTACAGTTACTAGAATTACATTAGAAGCCTTTCCGCCATATATGTATTTAAAAATGTCCATGCAAAATATTTTGATACTTCAAAAATTCTTAATGAATTGGGTTCAAATGTCCATTTAATTGCTTCTCCTCAAGAATTTAACTTTAGTCATGTATTTGACAATAAAGATATATTGCCATATCGAAACAACTTCAAGTCATTTGTACCTATAGGAACTTTTTTTTTTTGTAAGTGGATCTTCTACTTCTACAAATAATGGGGCTATCCCTATGCTTGTATCTATCATTACAGCTCAAACTAGCAACGTGAAACCATTCACAATTTATCAAAACACCACAAGGGCACTTGGAATACAGAAAAAACCTGGTTGCTTGGAAGAATCAATCTCCTACCGCGAACTCTTGGATCATACATGAGTTGATCAAAATGGTGCCAAATCTACAAGAAGAGTGCCATAGTTCTAACTTTCTGAAAGACTCCCCATAATTGAAGAATAAATTCATGTCTGTTCTGTTAAATACCATGTTGATTCTTTAAAGAAATACATTTTGGATGGTCACATAAACAAGTTTGATATGTTTAAGGTAAATGAATCCAAGGATCTTAAGAAAAAGGAAAACAAAAATGAAAGTGACAATGCATCTGCTCCTAAACTTCCAAAAGAATGGAGGCATGCCAAAAATCATCCCTAGTACTTAATTATAATTGATCATTTATAAGGGATAAGAATTAGAGGTTAGATCATTAAGTCACTATTCCTAAAATACAACCTAAGGATATTGATAAATACATTTCTAATAAATTGTAGATGTTATTCATACAAGATGAACCAAATCAATTTATTTAAAAAGAGGTTAGGAACTAGTCCCTATATCTAAGGGTTAGTTTTCCTAATAAGCATAATGATTATTACCAACAAGTTAGGCTAGTTGCCAAAATCTTCATTCAAATAAAAAAAATTGATTTAGCACCTAGATATGGAAATTACAATATTAGGATTTGAAATTGTAAAGTATTTTAAATGGATGTAAAGAGGGTTCATCTAAATATTTTTAATTATGAAAATATTTTTGTTGAACGACCTCCTAGATTCGGAAATTACAATTACCTTAACCATGTTTTAAAACTTTTTTTTTTTTTTTTTTTTTAAAAAAGCAGCTAAATCAAGGTAAGAGAATTAAGTAGTTTTTTTATTAGAAATGGTTATTAAAAAGGTATACACCTCTTTATTAAAAATCAAAACAAAAAAAATCTTAGCTACGCAAATATGTATTAATGATATACTGATGCAATCAAGGATTATCATTTTATATTTTGTATTTTATTTCTAATGTTTTGGATATATGCCCTATGATGGAAATTAATCTATGATCATGCTTAGGTTTGGTGCTCTTAGGTATTTTCTCTCCATTGGCTTTCCACTCATGTTGAATTTGTTTACTTGCTTCCTTGATAGCTAAGTGGGTATTTATCTTTGGATTGTTTTGTCCTTAGGGGGCTTGGCCCATGTATGCCTATATTGGCTGGTGGTTATGTATTCCTCATGCCCCTACAGATTTCGGCTTCCTGTACTTAGAATTCCTGTTGTTTTCCCATGTAGTTTCGGTCTATTTTCCCGGGCTCTGATTTCCTGCTGCTGGCCATCCCCCTTCCCCTTTTTGTTGATTCCTAGTCTAGTATTTTATCATCTCAAGATGAGACTTCTACTGGCTACTTAGGGTGGCACATTTATGTAGGCTGTTGGGTTTTTTTACTCCAATAAAAGTGGTTGTTTTGCTGCTGGAAATGGTGGTGGTTGGCTGAAATCTAATCCAAACCTGAGGGTTTTCTTCCTAGCTTGAGAGCTGACTTCTTTCTACACCTATTTCTTCTTCCTGGTCTTCTATCTATTTCTTTTCTCCACGATTTCCCTTCCACTTGTATCTTTCTTCACCAAATATAGTGAGTGTGAGGTGTTGTTGAGCCTATTTGTCGGTATTTGTTGGAGGAAGTGTCTTGATGCATATCTAGTATTCTCCTACTTGGTCATAGAACTTAGGTTACATTATATATTATTCAAAGCTATTAATTAATCTTTTATCCATAAACTCAATATTTTCTTATATTCTTAATGACATCAGCTTCATCAGTCAAACAAAATACCATTGTTTAAAAAGGTATTCAAGGATCACACCTCACCATAAGGCATCCAAAAATCGCCTCGAGGCTTACACTTTTTTGTTTGAGGTATATACAAGACCAAAGGAATGGTTTCGTGATGAAGCCTGCAATTTCCAAGGAAAAGGACTCTTGTGTTTGAAAGCTTATATTATGTAATGCTACTATAGGAATACTTTCTTTATGGAGCATACAAAAATCACTACATGACAACAAAGAATATTTTCTTGAAATCTGAAAGTGCCCTATCCTTCCCAATTTCCCTATTCAAAAGCATCAATTAACACATCATCATTATCATCATTAGCCTTATCACAAGTATTATGGTCAGCTTTAAGAATCCTCACTCTCCATTCATTTATATTAACTGTTGAATAAGATGTTAACTCTATTTTGCAAGAATCTTTTTGCATAACTTCAATCAATGTTACCTTCAATCAACATTTTTTTCTTCCTTATTTTTTCAAATTAATTTTATCTACTCATCTTATTGGTGTGCTTAAATTCATGTTACATTATTGCATGTTAATATTATCATTTTACATTCATTTATATTAACTTTATCTACTCATCTTATTGGTGTGCTTAAATTCATGTTACATTATTGCAAGTGAATATTATCATTTTCAATCCATTCTAGCTAGTTTTATCAAAGAATAATCTAACCACTCTCATGCCTACCATACTTAAATTTCATATTAGTAAGAATATTTGCAATATTGCCTTCTTTAACCAAGATGAAATTTGATATAGAAACTCTACATAATATTTGCACTGCAATCTAAGCAATATCAATGCCATAAGGCAAGCAAAGTTTTCAATCTAAACATTGTTTAAAATTGCGCAATATGAGACTCCCCTGAACACCTCAGGACAATTCAAGTGAAAAAAGTTTCGAGGCTTACACCTCGAAGTTTTTTTATGAGGCTTGAGTGTCGGCTGAGCTAGGCCCGCCTTGAGGCTCGCCTCGCCACACTAGCGTGAGGCTTATGCCTCACCCTATTTATATATATTTTTATTAAGACTTACCTAAATCCTAAACTAAAGCCTCGAACAAATCATGTCTTCATGAACCCCCAAGCTGCAACAACTTCTCAAATTCCTTGGCCTCTGCCTGTTGTTTTTGCAACTACCACCGTTGTAACCGCCGCTAGGGGATCACTTGAAAGGTGCTCACCACCACCACATCCTCCTCTAAAAATTTTGGAGTATTAATCTCATTATAATGTTGATGAAAAACATTTATGAAAGAGGAAGATGATTGAAATAGATGAAGAAGAAGAAGTTGAGAGACATTGGACCCTACAAGATGAGACATGGGAGAGAACAGTTTGTTATGACGATGGCTCAAATAAGAACCCCCTCAGTGATGACAGTGCAGATGATTTCTAAATTTTTGCCATCAATTTCAACTTTCTTTATGAATTAAATGTGAATGAGTAGGGAACTAAGAAAGAACTAATTAAAAGTTTAATTTGATGTTATATGATACTTTTATGCAAATTATATATTTAATATCATTTTGTTCTTGTAATGTTTGAATTTTAAGTCTATTTCATGCAATTTATCACTTGTCGTTTTACATCTTGTGTAATTTTATGTTTCATTTGTATGTTAATTTGTTATTTTATAGTTCAATAGAAAGTTAATATGTCATCCTTTAACATATTATTTTTGAGTACAACAACATCAAGCCTTTATCCCACTACGTGGGGTCGGCTACATGAATCCTTTTTCTCCATTGTGTTCTATTAAAAGTCAAATTCTCATTTAAACCTAATAAAGAAAGGTCATTCCTAATATTTTCTAACCAAGTCTTTTTAGGTCTACCCCTACCTTTCTTAACATAAGTCAAATCTAATACCTCTACTCTCCTAACCGGGTCATCGAAAGGCCGTCGTTTTATGTGACCAAACCATCTAAGGCGACTCTCTCTAATTTTATCTTCTACTGGAGCTACTCCAACATATTATTTTTGAGTATTATATAAAAATCACTTTTAACATTTATTTTCACATTTGAGGCTTATGCCTCGTGTCACGAACAAAAAATGCCTCAATACCCAATTGCGTAATTTTAAACCTTGAATCCAATGAAACATTCTATAAGATGCTTCAAAAGATTATGCATTCAATAAGGATGCAAACGAGTCGAGACCTTGCGTAATCAAGCCAAGCTGGTTTAATTTATATTGAACTCGAACTTGAATGAAAAATATGAGGCTCGAGCTCGACTCAAATGCTCAAACTTAATAAGAAAGCTCAAGATCAACTTGTTTTGGAGCTTAATTTCTTATCTTGAATCTAAACAAAAAATAATTAATTAATGGATGAGCTGTTACTTGTGTTCAAACACCATGTGGTTTGACCAAGTATTTTCCTATTTCAGTTGGATTGCATCAAGGATCAGCCGTAAACCCTTATTTTTTTGCTTTAGACATGGATGTTCTCACTAGACTTTTGCAAGAGGATATACCTTGGTTTATGTTTTTTGTTGATGATATTATTCATGTTGATAAGACTAGAAAGGAAGTTGAAGGTAAACTCGAATTATAGAGGTTAGCCTTAGAGTCTAAAGGTTTTCTTTTGAGTGGATATAAAACTGAATATATAGAGTGTAATTTTAATAGTAATAGATCTAGTGGAGGGTTTTTGACATTGAACGATCAAGTGATTAATAAGTGTACTTGTTTTAAATATCTTGGGTCTATTGTTCAAACTGATGGTGAAATAGATGGGAATATTATTAGTAAAATTCAAGTTGGATGGTTGAAGTGGAGGAATGCTTTGGGTTTGTTGTGTGATAGAAAAGTATCGCTCAATCTTAAGGAAAATTTTTATAAGATGATGATGAGACCTGCAATGTCTAATGGCGTAGAATGTTGGGCATTAAAAGAGAAGCATAATATTAAGTTAAGTGTTGCTAAGATGAGGATGCTTAGGTGGATGAGTAGACTTACTCTTAGAGATAGGATATGAAACGAGCATATCCGGGAAAAGGTTGGAGTAGTACCAGTGAAAGATAAGATCAGAGAGTCGCCTTAGATGGTTTGGTCATGTAAAACATCGGCCTTCCGATGATGCTATTAGGAGAGTAGATGTATTAGATTTTGTCTATATTAAGAAATGTAGAGGTAGGCCTAAAATAATTAGTTAGAAAACATTAGAAATGATCTTTCTTTATTAGATTTAAATGAGAATTTGACTCTTAATATGACACAATGGAGAAAACGGATTCATATAGCCGCTCCATGTAGTGGGATAAAGGCTTGATGTTATTGTTGTTGTTGTTGTAGGCTAATATAATGCCAATGTGTTAAGTAATATGAATTGATTCGGCTCGACAAGCTGAGTTGAGCCAAGCTTAAGCTTAAGATCATATGATATACGAGCTCGAATTTAAGCACGAATTCAAAATCGTGGCTTGATAAGTATGACTGGCTCACTTACACCCCTAGCATTCGAACACAAAAAGCCATTTATAAGTCAAATTAAATCAGGATCCACATGAAGAATAACTAACAATATTTAATAAAAAAATAGATTAATTCTAATCCAAGTGGTTCGAATGCACTATTCATCAGTAGCTTACCAAGAAGAGTCACATGGAAGTTCAGAAAGGCACTATGCACGTACTTAAACATATACAGAAATATTGATAATCAAAATCCTTTATTCTAACTTTTCATACCATATTAAGCTCCCTAATAGCCTAACTATGTGAATAAGCACAGAATTTAAGATCCAAAGCCCATGCACTACAACCGTCACAAATGAGAAATAAAAGAGACCTAAAGTTTTGCTTTTGCATATGCTCACTTCCAGAAATGATCACTGGAATCTAGCAAGTATAGAACACTCTTGAACACAAGCAACATCATGTAGCGATCCCGGACCCAAAACCAATGCCGTGGAAAAATTAGACCAAACAATTCAAACAAGACCAACATAGAAACCGCCTCCATGACATGTGGTCCACAAGACCAACATAGAAGCTGTTGCCATGACATGTCGTCCACAAGACCTAATCACACATGATGTGGAACATATGTTTATGAGAACCCTTTTAATGTAAGGGGAGGGGGGAAGGGAATTGCTCCTCCCTAATAAAAAAAAATTAGAATAAGGATAGTTTTGTAAATTTACCCCCCTCCGTAAAATAATTATTTTGCCCTACTCGACCCCTCGCTCTCGCTCTCTCGAATTATCCTGCACGGATGCCGCACTGTGGATTTGTTAGTGGAGCGCTACACCGGCAGTATCTGTTAACCTTCCGTTAGTTCTACTCTAGAGAAGGTTGAAAACTCCCGATTTCCCTCTCTTGACCGAAGCTACGAGCAAGACCTCACTTGGCTAGGGTTATGTTCGAGTAGCAGCTCTGATCCTCTCTGGTTTGTACGCCCCAACCCAATCGATCCTCCTCCTTCGCTCCATTGCTCTTATTTAGCAAGGGCATTTCCGTTGAAGCAGGTGATATAGCACTTTTCTTTTAACCTTCTTCATGCCCAATTCCTTTGTTGTCAAAGTATCGACAGTGGAAGAGCCCTCTCTTCATTAATTTTTGCTTCGATGAGAAAATTTGATACTTTTAAGAATTTCTGAAATCTATCAATTTATTCATTGCATTATCTCTGCGTCTCCAGCTTCTCATCACTGTTTTCATTTCTTTTGTTGTTTGGCCATTTTCATTGTTTGGAGCCGCTTAAATGATATTTGTAGTTTGGTTTTAATCTTGCTAATAGATAAAACAAGACATGAAAACTAGGCATTAAGGCTTGCACCGTGTTAATAGCTGATATTTGTAAATTTTGAAATCATCTCAATTCTATTACAATTTTTTGCAGGATGATACTTCACATCCTGCAAACGTCGTTTGCTTTCAATGTTTTGGATAAGTTCTAAATTTTATTTCTTGTTAAAAAAATGTAACAAGCAATTGGAAAAGTTATAGCAGGTAGAAAACAATCTAATAGTTAGTACTTTTACAACTGATATTCAAATAATTATCATGTTCTGTTTGTCCATTCTATTCCTACATTTCTTAAAATTTCACATTTTTTGTTCTTGTAAAGTTGTGTTTAAATACGAAACACCAATTTTTTTATAGGATATATCAAATGGAACGTTATTTAAAAAGGAAAAAATATTTGGAGACTAATGTTAATAATGACCCAGCTGATACTGGAAGTCGACCTTCAATTTGGTGTTACAATGTAAATGAAAGAGATAAAATTCGAAGAGCATATCTGTTGAAGGGACCCCATCAACCAAAAAGTCATCAATTCCCTCTATAGTATTTGACAATGTTGCACGTAGATTTAATCCAAAATGATTTGAGGAATATCCTGATTGGTTAGAATACAGCATGCAAGAAAATGCTATTTTTTATTTGTATTGCTACTTTTTCAAACCTTAAGATAAAACTATTACAGGATAAGGTGAGGGAGACTCATTTATTGGTGAATGATTCAAAAATTAGAAGAAGAAGGAAAATTTGTTGTCACGTTGGAGATCAACACGCAGAAATAATAACGTAACAAATTTACATTATTATAATGTGGAACTCTTTTACACTGTTATTGATATGCAACTTCAAAAGCTGAATAATAGATTTATTCGAAGCTAGTACTGAATTGCTTCTTTGCATATCGTGTTTAAACCCAAGTAACTCATTCTCTGCTTATAATAAGAAGAAATTAATTCGGCTTGTAGAATTATATTCAACCAATTTTTCTATAGTTGAACTTGTGGCTCTTGAGCACCAACTATACACATATTCGTGATATGCGTACAAGCAATGAGTTCTCATCTTTAGATAGCATTGTTGATCTTGCAAAATAATTTGTTAATGTTAAAAAAGATATTGTGTATCCCTTAGTTCACAGGCTTATTGTTTTAGCATTAATTTTGATCGTTGACATCGCTATAGTAGAGAGAGCATTTTCTACAATGAAAATTGTTAAACATAGATTACGCAATAAAATGGGTGATGATTGGCTCAACGATTGTCTCGTGCCATATATTGAGAAAAAAGTATTTGATTTAGTTCCAAATGAATTTGTAATGCAACATTATTAGAAACTGCAAAATAGAACACAAAGCTTGTAATTTTCATTGCAATATGATAACTTGTTTGAATTTTGTTATATATATAAATATTTCTTTACTTTTTATAAGTTTGCCCCCCCTAACGCCCCTGTTGAAAATGTACTAAGAAGGCATAAATTCAAAGCTATTAATGCACTCACATGGAAAATCATCTTGCAATGTCGTCTCTATTGAATCAAAAGCAAGAGCAATGGATGACAATTCTAACATATAGATGTATGACTGCTATGCATATCGTTGAATTCTGGTTAGGGCGGAATGAACAAATAGGTTTATAGCATTCATAATTTTAGGGACATAGAAAAAGAAAATTTTAAAATTTTGAGCAAACGTATTTATTAAGAGTAGGTAAAATAATTAAAATATTTACTCTACTAGGAAAAAAATTTCCCTAATCATGGCAGAAGGCAGAAACAAGAACACAAGTATAAAAAACATTGAGGGGAGGGGGACTTGCCTCAAAGGGGGTGACAATGACAAGGGCCTCAAGAACACCGGCGCCAAAACCGGACATCAAGCGGCCGCGTTGGGATAAGTCTCCCGTAGCCGAATCCTTGAACGCGGACTGGAAAAGGGCGTTGGAGCCCATCCGGAGAGCGTACTTGAGAGTAAGATGGGTGGCGAAGGGGGTCAAGCCTTTCCAAAGCGCGCGAACGCCCTCCGTCCGTACCACTGTTCTCCCGCAGTTGGCGATACCGCGGTACGCGCCGCTTTGATCCAGCTGTAGCCTTGTTTTGATCACGTCGATCGGCTGGAGGCAGCACGCCTCAACGATGCCACCAAACGACCCGGATATCGCCCTCACGTAAGGCGGGGTCGAATCCTTCCTCCCGCCGACCGAAGCCCTGACTCCGCCGCTGGCTGGAGACGCCATTGGTGTGAAGGGAGACGAGAAATTTAGTGCGAGTGAGACAATGGAAACAAAAGAATGTTTAATTGAAAAATTACGAGTATTTTACGCATATCATAAATGATTAAATCTTTTTATGTCATTTATATAACATTTAAATTTTTAGGAAGTTATTCGTTTAAAATAAAATGAGATATTATCCACTTTAGTCTAATAGTCTCAAAGTTTTATTTGATTGGTGTAATTTTTTAGGAGGTAACACATTCTAGGATTGCTTTTATACTAGGGGTGTCAAAAGACCTGAAACCCAACTAGGAAAATTCCGGGTGCGAGTTAACCCGTTTCTCAAATAGTTGGGTTTGGTTTGTAAATCTGATCCATTTGTAAAAACGGGTCAGGTTCAAGTTAACCCGGAAACCTGAAACCAACCTGTTCCAACTCATTTGTAATCTCGCATGACATGTCTCTTCAATCGGTCGTTGTGTCGTCGCGTCACTCAATACATTGTGTCACCACTGTCGGCTTGTCGTCGTCCCGCCCAAGCTAGGAGTTACCGCTGCCGGCTTGCCTACTGCTTTCTTCCCACCAGCACTGCTGCAATGTTGTTGCCGTCGTTGTGGCTTGTAATTCCGCCAGCGCAAAGAAATGGAAGAATGTTGCATACCACAATGCTGCTATCGTCCAGCCCGCATTGCCGCCACAGCTGTTGTCGCCGTCCAGCCCCAACTTCCCCAGCAGGCCTGTTGGCTATCGCCATCCCTCCCGCGTTGTCGGTGCCTCGTGACGAGTGCATGAATGTAACCCTCGCGGGTTGGGTCGGGTCAACACGATAACCCGCACGGGTTAGGTTCGGGTTGACAATCCTGACCCAATTGCAAAATTGAGTCGTGTTAGTGTCGACCCGTTTATGGCCGGGTCAAGTCGAGTTCGACCCGTTGACCCGAATAGACACCCTTATTTTATACGAACATGCTTAACTTTAACGTTTCTAATAAAATTTCAACCTTTACACCTAAATACGTCTCAATATTTAAGAATTTATCTTAGTTTTCTTAAGGGGTTTCACATAATTCAGATAATTGAAGTCCTCATCAGTTTCCTTAACCCATAATCATAAATCATGCATATAGAATTTTATAGGTAGAGATATCATCTTCTGACTAGTGTACTACTTTGATACTATTTGTACCATTTATACCAACTCAAACTCTCAATCATAGAGATATTGTCTATTTTGGCCTAACAACCTCACCATTTTGTTCTCTTGGTATAATTTCCTAGGAGATCACTCATCCTAGAGCTACTCCTATACAAACACACTTAACTTAGAAGTTTCTACTTAAATCTCAGCCATTACACCAAAATGCGTATTTGATATTTAAGTATTTAGCTTTATTTTTTTAAGGAGTTTCACAATTAGATTTGATTGATTTCCAAATATATTGAAAATTCTATGTTATTGTTTTCATAAGCCATCGTCGACGCCATTGGAAACTGCCACTTGCTACTTACTACTAGCCACCATCGTTGCCACCTAACACCATCCACTGCCATTGTAATGAACTCAATCTTTACATGATTAGAGTTCTGTTAATGGCCTATTAATAGTCTATAAGAAAACTTCAACATGCACGGAAATTTGAGTGAAAGTGTCACGGCGCTGTACTTACGAGCACGACGACGTTGGCCTCTCTAAATGGAGTTGTGATTGTGTGAGGTGGCAATGTTTCAGCTCTCTCTTCTATTATATAGTAACTTGAGGGAGTGCTACAACACTGAGATTTGGAGCATTGTGGCCCTGACACAATTAAAATTATTTTTTATATTAAAATATATACTTCCATTTATCAAAACCTCCCCACCACCATTCCCACCCCATTCTGTTGCATGGTCGGGTGGTAGAGGAAAAGAGAAGAGGAGAATGAGAGAGAGAGAGAGAGAGAGAGAGAGAATAGGGATTTAATAAATATTTTTCATCGCTCTTGTTACAAAAAGTGTTCTAATCATGTTAGGTAATTTTTATCCTATGTATGTTTTCAATGATTTTCTACCTCTCAAATCTGCTTAAAATGCTTGATCACTAATATAAATAATTTCTTTTGTGTAACTTTGGATACATGGTAGATATAATCATCATGAACATTTTGACACAATTATATTGAAACTTCATTAGTTGATTTTGTTTATATATAATTTTAACTAAAATGAGTAGAGTAATAACAAGTATAAATTATTAGGAGACAACATATTAAATCGTGACATGAAATACACGATATTGCTTAAAGTTATTGTTCATTTGGCATAACCTACATTTTAGCATAATAATACATACATATTGATGAGCACACTAGATAGACTTACAAGCTATATTAATTGCATTGGATGTGTACATGATGTTTTATATTATGATATATATTATATTATAAAAATGTATAAGAAAGAAAGATTAGCTGGAAATGATTGATTAATTCAAGTTGAATAGAAACCTGTCATCCTATATAGGACGGTGGGCCAATGAGTTTTCTTTTAAATAAGGTTTGTGGTAAAATCTTAAGTGAAGTAAAATGTGTGTCATAAGTAGATTGATTGATATGACATAATATGCTGACATACAAGAAGTAATGACTTCTTACATGAAAGCCACACGACTTGAGATAATGATATAATTGGTTCTTATTTACAGAACTGATTTGATTGAGACTGATTCCAATAGGATTGGCCTACAATACTTGATATATCAAAAACACTACAAGAGCTAGATGTTTTGTCTTGCTTAAAGTATGAAATGTATATATAATAGAATTGCATATGTATTGATGAAATAGAGCATGACATGATAACTAAATAACTGATATGATGTGATATGAATATGATACATCACATGACTGATGATGCAAAGATATAACGAGATACTGATACAAAGACATATGATATATTGCATTTATACATGATATAAAATATGATACACATGTATTGATTCTATACGACATACATAGAATAAATATAAGACATTTACTATGATATGACAAGTATACTAATATGCATGACATGAAAAACAAATAAAGTAAAAGTATAATATATAAACATATATAGATTTAGAATTTCACTTGCCGCGTTATACTTGATACAAATACTAAAAAGATAAAATATACTAGTCCTTTTTATGATCATTGAACACTATCAATGAGTTACATTGATTGTATTGATTTATATTATTCATACTAACTGTTACATGCTCATATTAAGCTGATGAATTATTACATACATAATATTTCTTTTATCATGCATTAATTATACTGATAAGTTTGGATAACCTACTAGACTGTTGGCTCATTATATATGGTTTATATATTTTCCAGATGTGATAGGGATCCAACGTAGTGAGGTTGATTTAGGTCTCTGAGATAGGCATTTTTACTCTGTCATTCATTTTAATGGCTGGATTGCATTTAAATAGCATAATCCAATAAATGTACTACTAGTTATTATATATAAATTTTGTAAGAAAGATAGAAATGTATCATTAATGTTTAGTAAATTAAATAAAATTTTAATTTTTGATATTTTACCTTTATATGATGATTAGTAGCTCTAGGTGATTGATAGGAAGATAAAAATATATAATTATTTCTGCTTAGGTCTTGGGCAGATATGTCATGCCAAATCCAATCCAAGATAACTTGTTAGGAGTATGGGCTAAGTTGGGTTGGGAAGTGACAGCCCTTAGATGCCACTTGCTGCTCACCGCTGTTAGCTGCCACCCACTATAACTATTGGCTACCGTTGGTGGAATTTTGAAAGCAGGTTTTTAAAAGCTTAGTTTTCTTTGGGAATTTTGGATTTAAAATTAAATTCTAATTCTAATAATCAAATTGTCCCATTAGAAAGAGTATATCACCTCGAAAGGTGAAAATAAAATTTCATAACGGTGTTCAAATTTAGAATTATGAATCTCATCTTAAATATTGCGACCGGATGTTAAAGAGAACCTCGTATGGCCCTGAAGAGCCAAGGTGAGGTTCAGCTAAATATCCAGCTATAAAAATCAAGAAGTGTGATTATTAAGTTCATATCCAAAGCTTTATCAAGGAAAGATATATATCTCCCCAAAGGGAGAAAATATCGTTCAATGATAATTCTTCAAATACTACGATAACGATCATCTTTAATCTTTTCCAAAGAAATCCAATATAAATTTTGAAAAAAATCAATTTTTAAAATCAGGTGCGTGTGTGGTTCTAAATCTCCTACGAGTGCAAGCCTCGTAGTTAATTACATCGTAGAGAGACAAGGTCCCCTATGAAAACTCTCGATTAAAATAGTGCTAAAATTTTATTAGATTTTCTAGGAGTGATGTCAAAAAGAGGTGAATTTTTGAATCTCAAAAGGGAATAGATCGAAGTTGATCAGTTATTAATAGAATCAAGGGAAGAAAAGTATGATACACTTTGAGATTTCAGAACCATCTGGAAGTGTCCCAACGTAATCTAAGTGTTGGGCTTTATATTTTGGATTGAAAGAAGATTTAATTAGAGTTGAGCATTTTATTAGAAATTTGGGATTAGATTCCCGAAGTTTGGGGTCTTATAATCAAAGATCCACCCCGGATTCTAAATCTAATTTGGACACTGGACCACAGTTGTCCGAACCTAACTAATGCAGTGCAAGGTCTGGACTTACCCTTGCCTGGATTGGGGAGCCAGCTAACCACCTAGTCGATTTAAAATAGATGAGTATGATATTTTGTAAAAGAGTGGTAGGGACCTTTCATTTAAGGTTTTGGAGAGTTGGGGCCGACATCTAGAGATTTTCCTAATTGGACCATTTGACTTATATTGGGTGCAAAATGCTAAAGACTAATGCAATTAAAATTTCTGACTTTTTTTAAATATGTTTCTAATGAAATACATGCTAGTTAAAAACTTCAAATCAAATATGCTTGAAATTTAAAAAATAGGCTTAGAAAATAATTTTTAGAAGACTGGGCTTCCTCAGGTCCGGCACCTTGCCCTCATAGGTCAGACTATCCGGACTCTACCCGAAGGCAAGAAAGGGTCTAAAGAAAGAAAAGAAGTAGTGCATAAATATGCATGCGACCCTGGGTTCGATCCCCAGCTAATTCCCTAGATTCGTTATCTTTCTAAATTATTTAGACTCGCTAAATTTTAAACTTTAAAATTATGAGTATAAAACATTCACATCCTTACGAGTCTCACGTATCCAGACGAAAGTAAAAGCGGCACACAAATGCCAAAAAACTAAAAAAATAGGTAGTTCTATACGCAATCATCTCAGCACATCAAATATAAATGAATTAATTACTAAATATACATAAGTAAATTGCCTTGCTTATTACAAACTATGATCTTATAAAGTAAAGTGGTCGGGCACCACAAACAACAACCTAGATTCTAAACCTAGTAGAGACGCAAGTGGTTTTGAGTGGGATACTTTTAGTCTTTAAATCTTCAATCTTGTTCTCCTTCAGGCTCTTTTCCTTCAAGCACTACAGGAAAAACATCGAAATCTGGCAGTTTTTTCCGGCGGTTAGCCTATATTAACCTGCGATTTTTTTGTCTACCGGCGGCTTTACGGCAGTTTTTGCGTAGGAAACTATTACCGGCGGTTCTTTACCAGCGGTTTATGTTGCCGGCAGTTTTCCGGCGGCTCCGACCGCCGGTTTCAACCGAATTTTGGACCGGCAATTTTCCGGCTGTGACGCCGCCGGTTATTTGACCGACGGCCTACCGGCGGTTTAGTTGGCTGTCGTTTGTTTTTAAAACCACCGGCCTTCACCGGTAGACCGTCGGTTTCTTTACCGGCGGTCTAACCGTCGGTATTACCGACGCTCAGAACCGCCGGATGTCCACCGTAGAATCGCCGGTGGCCGTCAGTAATCACCGGTAATAAACCGACGGTGTAATGCAATTATCGATGGCTGATTATTGGCCGTCTGGTATCGTAGTTTTCGGCGGCCAAACCGCCGGTTAGCCGCCGGAAACCTGTAGCACCTGCAAAAAAAAAATAGACA
>NW_021319127.1:3505800-3509417 GCF_001605985.2 Dendrobium catenatum
AATTTTTAATTATGTAATTTAAATTGGCTAGTTCTTAGGTTTGGCAGTCAAATCACTGGATTGAACTAGTGTTTTCTAGTTCAATAGGCCACTCCAGTCCTGTTTTCAAAACAATGGATACACATAGCCTTTTTCTTTTTGCTTGTTTATCAGAAATTACAATTACATTTGCTGGAACAGAAATTAAAACTATTATAATAGACTGATAAAGTAGAAATACAGGTCGTTAAGATCAGATTACAACAGCAACGAGGATTAAGCCCAGAGCTTTTAAAGTACAAAGGGCCAATTCATTGTGCGAGAACAATTATTCATGAAGAAGGCTTTTTTGGTCTGTGGGCTGGAGCAGCACCAACTGTAATGCGTAATGGAACAAACCAAGCAGCCATGTTCACAGCCAAAAATGCTTTCGACGTTATTCTCTGGAAGAAACACGAAGGAGATGGGAAGGTTCTCCAGCCATGGCAGTCTATGATTTCAGGTTTCTTAGCAGGAACTTGTGGTCCTATCTGTACAGGTCCTTTTGATGTTGTGAAAACAAGACTAATGGCTCAAAGTAAGTCTGATGGCGAATTGAAATATAAGGGAATGATCCATGCAATTAGAACTATATATGTTGAAGAGGGAGTACTTGCACTTTGGAAAGGTTTGCTTCCTAGATTAATGAGGATTCCACCTGGACAAGCTATAATGTGGACTGTTGCTGACCAAATAACAGGTTTCTATGAAAGAAATTATTTGGTACTAGATTAAAAATGTGTTGCTCATTCTTAAGCCTGCGGGGAATATGCACTCCTTGGCCCATTGATGCCATTATTTGAGATATCTGATATTCTTTTTTTTTTTTTTTTTTTTTTTTAAAATGTTTTTTTTTTTTTTTTTTGTATTTTCAGAATGTTGAGAACAAATTTAGTGTAGGCGGCATTTGATTTGACTTTGACATTAATAAGTTTTAAAGTTCTTTATCAATTAAACTTGCTGGCATTGTTAGACCGTGAGCTTTATCTAATTTATATTTTAGTGCATGATTGTGGTTTAAATCTGTGATCTTAGGGAAATAATTTTCTCCAACCACTTGGCCACCGATCCTTTCATGTACTACCATAGTTTTGTTCTCGAATTCACTAATAAGATGACGACAAAGGTGTCAAAGTGATATCATTTTTGTTGAGCTTGCTATGGGTTGATTGCAATGTAGATTAGATACACTACATTATGATTTATGATTTATGAGGTGGTGATGTTGATTATAAAATGAAGTCATAAAAATCATATTTTGTGTTGGTTGGGTGTAAATGATAATGCATTAAAAGAAAAGAACATATCAATGGTGAGGATGATGAAGATAGTGGGTATATAGCTATGGGTTCTGCGGAAGCGCGTGCTCCACTCCGAAATTTAGAAAGATCTGCTGTCTCGTTTTTGCGAGCTGTTAAAAAAAAGGTCTTATTTCATGTGTTGCTCTCATAATTCATCTGCTCCGCTCGACACTAAGTCCTAATTTCTATGTTCTCTCGTGATTCGTTAGTCTACCGATTTGTTTTGCTCTGCTCGACGCCGATTTGAGGAAGATTTGTTCGTGATTCTTCTGTTTCGCTTGATCGTGCTCTAACATTTGTGAATCTCTGGTGACACAATCCCCTTCATCTCAAGGTAACCAAGCCAATATTTGAATCTATGTCTCAAATAAGCATTTTTTTTAATGTGTTTTCAAATCTCTTTTGTTTTTTAAGCTACGCTAATCAATTACAGATTTTTCAAATCTCTCTTATTCCATTAGTCGCAAGTTTTATTCATGAATTTTTTGGAATGCTTAATGGTTTGAATTCCTCAAGGGAGTCTCAGTTTTATTTCTATGTTTGTAATCCTGAAAGAGATTGCATTTTCTATTCTGTTGCGTATCTTGAATGTTATGATGGTAGCTTTTGAGAATGAGATTTCAATATTGAATTGGGTGTTTGGATGCTGCAGAAAGCGTTTATGAGTGATTTTATGGGTAGTTTGACTTCAGCTGAATGTGCATCTGAAGTTATAGGTTTGAACGTCTATGGAGATACATTTTAAGAGGTCATCAATCTCAAATGCATCAAAATCTACGGTGTGATTAACAAAAAATATGAAGAGCAAATGGAAAATACATTGAGTAGAGGTAGATTTGCCAAAAAATATGAAAGTAAATGTAGAAAATCTTCCATCATATATTCAGATCATATGTGACTGAATATCATATGTGACTGAATACTTTTATTGATTGCATATGCTTTCTTTTAAGACAAGGATTGACTTTTCATGGACATGACATGATCAAATTTCAGTTAAGATCAGTTGACTCGATTAGAAAAGGTTTTGAAAATTCCTAATTTTTTAAACAATGTTTTTTAATCTACGATAGTCAAAAATTATTTCAGGAGTTAGTATAAGTTCAAATCACAAACTATATTCATAATATATATAATATTATGCTTTAGTTTCACTATTTTTTTTATAATTTTTAGGTATAGGTGAAATTCCTTAAGAAATTAACACTTGTCGGTACAAGAGAGATTTTTGAGACTATTAGGTGTCTATTGAGATTTTGTCCGTATCAAAGAATATTCTAGTGCATATAAGGCATATTCTGGTGGTCAAAAGCCATGTTCTGATGCCTACTAATGTGTTCTAGTGTGAGAAGTAAAAAAGGAGTCATAAATGGTCAGAATCCTTTAGGATTATGTCTAGATCCGAGAAATATGATATGAATTGTTCTATGATATGAATTATAATTTATTTATCTTCTCAGTAATATCATTTAAATAATTGAATAATTACTATGCTCTTATAATATTTCTTAGTACAATGATCTATTAGATTACATTTATCTACTTTTAAATATTTAACAAAAATGTTAATAACATAATTAGAAAATTTGGATCAGATTGTGTGGCCTACTGAGCTGTTGTAACTCATTATGATTTTTCTTCTGATTTTTAGGTTATGGGAAGGAGAATGAAACTGTTATTTAGCAGATTAAGATCAGATCTAAGTTTACAGGTATTTATTTTTTGATTTGTTTACAAACATGGCTAATTTATTCTTCAGTTATGTAGTTTTTATTTGTATCCATGTATTATAGTGTTTATATATTTGGATAAAATAAAATAAATATCGTTGATGATTTTTTTTTCAGTATATGGATGTTAAGTAGC
Source organism: Dendrobium catenatum (assembly GCF_001605985.2). Lineage (NCBI taxonomy): Eukaryota > Viridiplantae > Streptophyta > Magnoliopsida > Asparagales > Orchidaceae > Dendrobium > Dendrobium catenatum. The sequence goes on from NW_021319127.1 coordinate 3,508,986, forward strand.
TCAATAATCTATAGTTTATATAAAAAAAAATGAATATTGAAAGATAATATGAAATATTCCAAAATTAGATATTGGGGTTTGCCAGTTATAGTTCAACATGATAGGATATGCTCTAATCGAGTTAAGTTGTGACAAAGATAAATATTTGAATTTTGAGTTTTGAATCCATTTGTATGTCTTTAAGAGTGTTTTGATGCATAAAAATGATTGTGTGTGTTCTAAAATGAGTCTCAAGTGTCTTGTGTAAATTTTGACAAAATTTTAAAATGTTACTATTGGAGCGCCTCAGCACTAGGTGTTCGAGCGGCTTGGTGTTGCAGTCAGCCATGGCGCCAAATAGTGATTGAAGCATTATAGTCTTAGGTTTTTGATATTTTGAACTAGGCTCACAATGCTGAGTTTTAACTGAATAAGTTCCGAGGTAAATTTTGG
>NW_021319127.1:3509517-3543331 GCF_001605985.2 Dendrobium catenatum
GGATAAAACTTTGATTTTTAAATTAATTATATATTACAATGTCAATGGTACTTAATGAATGACAGATATGATTTCAACTGTCCTAGAGTTTGTCTTGTATGATTTAAAGAACATTGAACTAATCGTATCATATGATCCCAAGATCATATTGTAAGATCGATAAGAAAAACTTGAACAGATCATCCTAAAGCTGTTCAAAACGTACTAGATTAAATATATTTTTAAACTAATTGTACTAAATGATCCTCGATCGTATTATACAAACAATTTTGACTAAATTAAAATTTTAGGATATTTTTGAAGCATTGTATAAGAACTTAATTATTAGACTCTTGAGAAATCTTTGGTTGTTGAAGGAATTTTGTGAGAGAGCTTTAAGAGGTCTAAGATCTTGGAGAGGGAGAAGGAGAAGTTGCGTGAGAGGGAGAAGTATTGCGAGGAGGTTCATGTCATTACTCTAAAAAAGATTCTACCTTGATTCCTTCAGGTGTCTATGTTGGTCTCTTGGGTAACTTAAGGGAGAAATGCTTCAAGGTTGAAGATTGAGGTTCTTGCCTTCACCAGGAGGGTGAAAAAGGATTCTAAGTTCGTTGTCTTCACTAGGAGGGTGAAGTTTCAAGGTTCTCTACCTAACCAAGTGGGTAAAAAGTATTCTGATACTCTGCCTCACCAAGTTGATATAAGAGATTATTTTAAGGGATTCTCTACCTTGTTTTGGGGGTTAAATGAGAGAAATTAAAGGTTTAGTGCAATACCTCGAGAGGAGGACTATAGAGAGTGGACGTATATAATGTAATAACACTTACGTTGACTCTGCCAAATATTTTTTCTGGAGTTAATATAAGTTCAATTCATAAATTGTCTTTGTCATAAAACTGATATTATAGTATTTTAATTACATGATTTTTTTTGGTAATTTTTAGGAACTAGTGAAAATCCTTAAGAAATTGACACCTCTCTAAAAAATAGAGGATTTTGGGACCTTTAAGTGTCCGTTTTGTAAATCGACTTCACTACTATTTTCTAAATAAAATAATTTATCCTAGGAGAGACATAATTGACTACATTGATCTCGGTAGCTATGCCACCCATGAAATTCAAAGAACCTAAAGTTTTATGGATATTTCTATATAATTTTAAAGCCTAAAAATAATTTATATGAATTTTAAATAAAAAAATTAATTATCGATCAAAACATTAAGATATACATCAATATTTAATTCCCAAAAATTATATATAATACTAATGTACTTAACATCATTACATGTTTGTTTAGATATTTTATATGATTAATTAAATAAAATAAGAGAATACATGCTATATAGATAAGTGTTACATCATTTAACTTGTGCTTATCATAAATATTTTTGTTTATTGTCTATAAAGTATTATGCAACTTATCACTTACAGTTGTAAAACTTTATGTTGAGTATCTAGTTTATTTAATTATTTCACACATTTGATTATAAGGGTTACAAGTTGGAGAGCGTTGATATATTTTTTGGACTTGCTTATTGTTAGTCTAATTTTTTAAGTCATTCTAATGATTCAAATATGTACAATATACCTAAATATACACATTGGAATCTCATACCAATGACCTCTTTTGTTGTAAACTTTCATATGGTAGCTTCTTACTGACAACTCCCTTATTACTTATTCAATGATAAAAAAATCATGCATCTTGAAGCACTTAAATAACTAATTGACAACTTCTAAAAAGTACTATGAGAACTGATTATACTAAAAAAATTTTAAGTTGATGATAAGAAATAATGCTTGTATCATGATGATCTGAAAGATCAAAGACATCTAATTTTGAGTTCATTTAGACTTTGAAACCATGAAATTAACTAGAATTAGAATGGCTTCAACCATTTTAAGGGAACAAGCTATGCTCATTATATATATTTATGATCAATTTATGATTGATGACATCAGTACAAGAGGCTGCTACCGTCTCTTCGACCAATTATTATTATAATATTGAAAGTTATCTCTTCAACCAATTAAGGGGCTGAATAATTGCGTCTAATCATATTCTTTATGTTGTGTCATCATATAGACTTGAATGACTAAATTTCATGTCAATAAGTTCTAAACTTCTTTGAGTTTTTGTGGCGTTGAATAGCTCTTTTAAAAATAATTATTTTGAGAAAACAATGAATACATATCATTGCCTATGTTTTGACTAACCAAACCTGACCTTGACATATTCCCTAAATTATTGTATTTTTATAGGTTCTTGACTTGTGATATTAAAGTTTTCTTCAGCAGATAAGCATTATGATGCTAAGATCATATTCTAGTGGTGCTATTTTGTAATGACCCTAATTTTATTCCTTACACATTAACATATGTAACTAATTTGATAGCTAAAATTTTGAACTACCAACTTAGTTAGAAAAATAAAGTTTAGATTCCCTTCTTTCCAAGCCCATTGTATTAGACCTTCAAATTATTGAATATATTATGAAAGTGAAGACATATTCCAATGTCGAGGAGGTGGTTAATTGGGGCTTTTAAACATTTTGCTATGCATTTTGAAAATCCCTTGTGAAGGAATTATATGAGAAAATACACAAGCTAAACAATAACTTTAAAGTAAGTAAAATATGGAATTTGCTTTAAATCAAAAAAGCAAATTCACTTTGAATAAAAATGTCTCAAAAACATAAATGATTACAAAGGCTTCTTATATGATCCATGATGATGTACTCAACATTATCCTTTTTCATATTACAATGATTCAAAGGCGTAAAATGGTAAAAATGTAATAGAGATTGTTATTGTTTGATGAAAAACGAACAAGTGTGGACATCTACGCCATTAGTTGACAATGAATGGTGGATGTCAGCAACACTTGGTGAAAAGTGAAAATGAATATTAGATGTTTGTGGGTAGAATCTTGTAATTTTTAAAATCCCACACTTTATTTCCTATTTATTTATAGAGTTTTAAAGGAATATTTTGATTATTTATTTTATAATAAAAAGCATATCATATTTATGTATAAAATAAGATATCTTTAAAAAATAATTTCTCCATAAATTGTAATGTTTTAATCAATTTAATATTATTTTTTAAAAATTATATATTTTGTCATTTAAATAAAGTAAAAAAATCCATATTGTTTATTTGAGTTTACAAAATTGTATAAATTATCCTCAGATAAAATCCTAATTTTTAGCTTTTTGGCAATCAAATGGGGGAAATTATTGGGTTTGGTCACCGGATGCATCTATACATCCGGAATCAAATAGGATGATGCCACGTTGCGACCCGACGATCCGACGCCCCCACTCGTTTTTTTTTGCACGTGCTTTTCTATTTACAGCGCGGCCTGACAACCCGACCCGGACCGAAGGTAAAAAGTCATTCTTTTATTACATTTTTTTTAAACGTTACAAATTAAAACTTGCGCCCTTTGAGTTGACCTTGCTCCTCCTCTTTTAAGCCGATGCTCATCTTCATTTTTAAATCCCTTTTTTCCTCATCACATTCATTTCTGAAGCCATGCAGAAGGTCTATATTTTCTTGCTTGCGTTGAAGTGTTTTATGTAAATTTTCGTAGCTCGGTACCATGCTCGGTACTACGTACAGCGGTATATTTTAGGGTTTTATCACACAAATGGAATTAGTTTTTATGGTTTTGTAAGTCGGTTTAGGGTTTTGTATTTTTGTTCCAACTATGGAAAGGAAATGCTTGGTTCTACGCGTGGTATTTCTCTAAATACTTGTCTAGGGTTCATTTTGTGCCTCGGTACTGCTCGGAACCATACTCGGCACTCTGCATGGTACTGAGCGTAGTGCCGAGCTCTCATTTTGTTATGTTCTCATTTTTTGCTTGCGTTATTTTTTTATCTAGTGTTCTGCTCTCATTTTGTTCTCTCGGTACCATACTCGGTACTTTGCATGGTACCAAGCAATTTTTTTACCGTACTCGCTTGGTACCGCTCGGTACCCTACTCGGTACTCCGCTCGGTATTCCTCTAATTAGTTGGCTATGGTTTTATTTAATACAGCTCGATACTTCTCTGTACTATACTAGATACTCTGCATGATTCTGAGAGGTATTTATGTTTCCAGTGTTTTGCTAGGTATATCTCTAAATACTTGTTTATTGTTCCAAAATTGCATGGACATTTTTCGAAGATTCATTTTAGGTGCAGAGCTTCTATGTTAGACAAGTTTGTGATCATTTGAGAAATACATTCAGCCAAGAATTTGTTGATGTTTTGAAGCCACTGCACCTTCATCAATTCCTCTTGTTGTCTGCTTTCCATCATATCATTCCTCTTGTTCATATGTTGCTGACCAAATGGAATTTCAAGAAGAAGTGCTTCGTAATCAAAGGAAAGAAGCTACCTTTCACTTTTGATGAGGTAGCTCTCATCATTGGACTACCCAATAGGGGTACAAAATTTATGGTTGGGAGTGGAGGATAAGTGGGGTAACTTCTAACGATATTAGACATGAAATTCGTAGTTTGAAGGAGTCCACCCAGTACATGATATTCTGTAGTATTTCATTAAATTCTTATTGTCCAATATATTTTTCCCCCTTGCGAACTTCAGGGCACCTTCAAGTATCCTGGTAGTTGCAGACAATGCTAATGATTTCTTATCTTACAACTGGCCTTTAATCATAAGAAACTTCCTTGTCAAAGAATTTGATTCGATTGCGATGAAGCATATGAATGACATTCCCCTAGGATATATTAATGGTTTGGTAATAATTCTAATTATAAGTATAAATCTTATGCATACTATATTATTTAGCCATTTTATAAATTTAATTAATTTGCTAAAGGTATGTTTGTTATGGTTGCAGATTTGGTTCTTCGAACGTACCAAAATACAAACACCAACGGATGAGCAGTCACGACCTCATTTTGCTCTGTGGGACAACCAACTAATGTACATTGAGAAAGAAGTAGCTGAATTATTTGAATCACTTGATGATGTACATGTATGTATTCGATATGTGTTAGTAATGTATATATGATCTCCTTTTAACAAATAGTATTTTGCAGATATTGAAAGAATTTGAACAAATAACTGAGGAGGAGAGATCCCTTTTACGGAATGCTCCTCCTACATCAACAGAACCTTCCCCAAAAGTTCGAATTAAAATCCAACAGCCCAAAAGCTCTCCAAGGGCTTCCACTCCACCCCACTACAGGAAAATCACTCATTTCTGGCGGCAATTTCCGGCGGAAATTGAGCATTTTCCGGCGATTTTGTAATTTAGCGGCAGTTTTCCGGCGGTTAAAATGCCGCCGGAAAAAACCGCGTAGGAAAATAAATTCCGGCGGTTTTTTCCGGCGGCAAATTATTCCGGCGGTTAGCCGGCGGTCTTAAATCGCCGGTCAAATTAAAAAAAAAAACCCCGGCGGTTACCGCCGCACCGCTCCCGCATCCCGGAGCTGGCCAACTCCAGCTTCCGGTGCTGCCGGCGGGCAGCAGCTCCCGCGTTCCGCGCAGCCGGCGGGATCCCGCGTGCCGGCGCGCTACCTCCTGCGATTCGAACCCCCGTCTCCTGTGAAAAATTTCAAGCAACGAACCAATATGCCAGTTATGCAAATACGTTTGTTTTGTCAATATTTTTTATTTAAAGTAATGCAGACCGAAAATTAAATATTTTTTTCAATTTTTTTTAAAATAAAACTAATTAATTTAAAATAAAATATAATATTTAATATAAAATAAAAAATAACTAACTAATTAATTTTAAAATGATAATTAATTAAATAGTTAATATAAGTTTTAATAATTTTTTGTTAAATCATTTAAATAGTAAATTTTTTTTTTCATTTTCATTAATTTTTTAAAAGCCGCCGGAAACGTGAAAAAACCGCCGGAAATTCCGCCGGAAAATTACTTTGGAAAAAAACCGTCGGAAATGCGTCGGAAAGCCGCCGGTAATGTGGCCGCCGGAAAGCCGCCGAAAAATTCCGCCGGTAATCAATGATTTTCCTGTAGTGCCCAAGCCCTTCCAATCGGGTACCCCACCACCCAAAAAGGACAGCCAATCAAAAATCAACCTCTCCAAATTACTAGATGATGAGGATCCATCATTAGATGCATGATTATGTACATACCACCAACACCCTGTAAGAACTCCTCAAAAAAAGAATTCATTTTCCTTGTATAAAAATTTGCAGCTTACTTCAGTATTCAGCTACTTGTAACTACAGGAACTATGTCAAATTGACTGCGTCTAAAATCTTCATCATGTTCATTTCGACGCTAACTCATCATTAGCTTCTGTAACCCCAGAAAACATTCAGTTAAAGAACTTGTTGCTTTGGAAATTCCATAACACAAGTTGTTGGTGGACTCGCTACGTTGTGTAGAAAGGATGCTTAGGTTAAACAGTTTTTATTAAATGTTGTTAACCACTTATTCCTGATTTTATACAGATCTTTCAACCATTCATTGCTTTGGAGGTCTCCTTCACTGATCATTTTAGCCCATGATTTCTCAAACTCTTCCTCAGAAAGACACTTAATTAAACACTTATGAAAAATCCCTCTAACTTTGTTATTGCTATTGTAGCACCATATCTTGGATGGTGCCTTCTTGCTTATGTGCCATTGGCACAACCTATGTCGTGTTTGGAATAATACAATTTCAATCGCCCTAGCCATAGCTTGGTCATGATTAGTAAATTTCGTTATGGGATGTTTATCACCCATTATTCATAAAAATGTTGTAAATAACTAGGTAAATGATTCAATAGCCTCATCTGATAAAAAAATAACCCCAAACAGAATATTCTGCCAATGATTATTTACTCAAACACTTTAGCCTATAGCTAGTATAAAAAATAATCACATCATCAAAACATTCATAATCTATCTTCCCTAAACCATCTATAAAAAAATAATAATTTAACAATCTATCTATTTCATCAGTTTGTACATCCCATGCAAACATTTTATCATGAACTAATCGTTCTTTAAATAGTTTAATAAGGGCATTCGTATCCCTATTCTCAATCTTTGATCGTCTCTCTTTCTGAATAAAGTTATATGCATCTCTCTTAGAGAATCCTATATTTCCTTCACCACCTGCTTCATCGCGTATATACATAAATGCATCAACTGTTTGTATCACAGATTCTGCAATGGATTTAAGAACTGAGGCCTTATCATCACTGATGTTCTTACATGATCTAAGCAAATGTTGATCTTCGAGCTTAGCTAATTCGTGATTGTGGCTCTCAATATGTTTTTGAACCTTCTAAACACCATCTTGACTTACTAAAAATCTAACTATAGCTGCCCTTCTTAAATCCAGATTTTGAACATATAAAGTCCTTTTATTTAATTTTCCTCGAATTTTAATAAAAACCATGATGGTCCTTTTGAACACTGAATCCAATGTTATGAGCATAATTGCAATACATGTTATATGCTTCCTTCTCACTTGAATAAACACCCTGCGCAAATATGAAAATGATTTTAACGTTAGCTATAAACAATCTCAATGTATTTCCTTTTTCTTGATACTCGGTATTTCTCTCCGCATTTATTTTTCTTCTCGGTACCGCTCGGTATTCTTCTCGGCACCGCTTGGTATTCTTCTCGGTACCACTCAGTATTCTTCTCGGTATTGCTCGGTACTTCACTCTCGATATACGGTATTCTGCTCGGTACCGCTCGGTACCTTTCTATACCGCTCGATACCGTGGAACGAAAATTAACGAGAGGTGAAAAATAAATGGAATACTCTCGACTTACTTTAATACTAATGTAAACATTAACTCTACATTAATAAGATCTCTTGCTAAAATCTATCTGGGTTCAAACTAGGGCTGCAAGCGAACCAAATGTTTGATGAGCTACTCATTGTTCGGTTCGATTAAAGCTCGTTTGTGATCGTTTGATTAACTAAACAAACAAACTTCAATAAAAATACTCGATTCTTAAATAAACAAACTTGAACACTAATGCGTTCGGCTCATTTATGTTCAGGAACAACATCATTTGAAGTTCGTGAACAAGCTCGATATTAAGCTTGATAAGAAGCTCGATAAAAGCTCGATTCATGTTCGATTTTGAACTCATGATTAAGCTCGATAAGATAATTAATATTTAATTATAAAATTAATAAATATAAATAATATAAATATTTTATATTTATTATAATATAATGATATAATTATTATTAAACTTCAAAAAAGAGTGCTTAGCTTTGTCGATGTACCTCCACCTCACAAGGGAACTAATATTCATGATGTATTATACAAGGGGCCATTCCTGGAGACTATTTGCATTCCCTTTGCTGGTCTTGCAATAATTTTGTGGCCACTAGTTGTTACTGGATCAGTGATTGCTGCATGTATCATATATTACTTAACTTGTTGTTTAAGTAATTGTAGCTTTATATGGATATTTATTTATAAATCATTGCCTTTATTAATGATGTTGTTAGGAAAATTCTGTGAAGATGGGATTTACTTATAAATCATTGCCTTTGTTACATAGACAATTAATTTTATTATAAATGTGTTTGTTCATAGATATGTTCACGAACGTATTTGTTTGTTAGTTTAAAAAAATTCATTAAATATGTTCGCGAACATGCTCGATGTAATCATTTGTTAGAAAGCTCGATAAACCTCGTTTGTTAAGTTAATGAACATCTAAAAATAGAGCTCGTTTATAGCTCATTCATATTTGTTTGTTTAAAGTTCGATAAGCACTAAACGAATGAATATAAGCTGAACATGAACTGATCCTGAATACTCATTAATTTAAATGAACCAAACATGAACACAAACAATAAAGCTCGAACAAACATGAACCAAACTTGAACAAGCTGATATTAAATGAACACAAACATGAATAATCACATACTTGACTCGGCTCGGTTCATTTTCAGCCCTAGCTCAAATTAATCTTACCGTAAAAATCCCAGACATTTGTTCCGTGCTCCGCTTCGGCATTTCTTCATTTACGTCTTCGGTTTGTTTATCTCCTTGAACGATTCTAAGTCATCCAAAGAGATTTTCATTTTCGATTCGTCTTCCTCGCTTTTCTTCACAGAGGTCTTCTAAGAAATTATCATGAACCCTAATGTACAAAACAGAACAAAAAGAGCAGCCTTTTTTAAATTTTCGCGGAAAAAACGAAATAAAAGAATGACTTTTTACCTTCAGCCCGGGTTGGGTTGTCTGGCCGCGTTGTAAATGGAAAGCACATGAAAGAAAATCGAGTGGTTGCGCCGGGTCGTCAGGTCTCAACATGATATCATCCTATTAGATTCCGGATGTGTAGATGTGTCCGGAAAAAAAAAACCTTTTGTGCCACCAGAGTATGATCTTTTCAACGTGTCATCATAAAATGCGTGTCAGAACCTCTTTTATGGCCACACTCTCTGCGCTCATTACTTAACTGCTTGACTGCTTCCCACCCACTCTTTACTCTTTCCCACTCTTCCGCTCTATAAATCAAAACTTAACCTTCCTCCCTCCTTCATCACTGCTTCAGCCGCTTCCCTCTTCCTCATGAGCTCTTCAAAACCACCAGCATTTGCACAGGAGGAAGGCCCAGAACCCTCCGTATGCTTCTTTTCCTTTTTTTTTTTTTCTGTTATAATCTATCGACGAGTTTCCATGGCGAACTATTCCCAATCTTTTTGCTTTATTGTGCTGATGAAAATGGCTTTTGATTGTGCCAATCGAAATCTTCCCTGAGTACTCATTAATGCCCATCGAAACATTTCCACATTTTTGTGAAATTTCTTGTATTGGATTGTGAAAAATTTTCATCTTGATGTAGTGAATGATGGTTTTCTGACAAAAAAGAAAAAGAAAAATATTGTTTGGTTACTCTCCCCCTTAATTCATTTCCTCAGAATGCTTTACTTTATAGAGCATATTGCTTCACTGGTTTTACTCTGTTAAAAACTATTGCTTTGAGCTATTTGTAGGAAATTAAGAAAGGGAGGGATTTAAATACAAATCACAGAATTCTTATCTATCATAGTTAACATCTTGATTTTTATATTTAGTTAAATAATACCATTGTAGCTAAATCATATATATGCATGAAAGTTTATATTTCACTTTAGAGATAAGTTAGTGTTGGTAATATATTTGATGTGATTTAAATATAAGGTTGTTATATAAGTAAATATAAAAAATTAGGCATTTGATATGTAAATACATAAAAATTTGCTGTTATGTATGGTAATGAGATATGGTCCATTTAATTTTTTTTTTATTACAGAAACAAATATCTTCCTCTTTTAATACTGTTTGATGCAATGGCAAATAGTAATCTTGGTGATATTTGCAAAACCTGAGATTTAGTTGTTTCAACTTTTTTTTAAATTAAAGAAAGAAGATGGTTTGACGTTGATTTCCACTGTCTTGAACCAGAATCCGAAGAATTCTTCTTACAAGGATGTACTCATACTTGCTTACCAAAGTCTGGGTGTGGTGTATGGTGATCTTAGCACTTCACCTTTGTATGTTTATAAGACTACTTTCTCAGGGAAATTGAGCCTGCACGAGAGTGATGAGGAAGTTTTTGGGGTTTTTTCTTTCATATTTTGGACTCTCACTCTCATTCCACTGTTCAAATACATTTACTTTGTCTTATCAGCTGATGATAATGGTGAAGGTAATCTGAGTTATGTATTATACACATTACATCTACATAGATTCACAATAACAACTTATGTTTTTACTTAGAAAAATCTAAAAACTTGGCAAAATAATTTTATGTAAATCTCGACTTTACTTGATATTTGCTTTTTCATATGGATTGATGAGTTTGATCCTTCACTTTCTTATAATCAGGCGGTACATTTGCACTATACTCTTTGCTATGTCGGCATGCCAGATTGTCAATTTTGCCTAACCAACAAGCTATTGATGAGAATTTGTCAACTTATGATGTTGAAGGATCTACAGACACTTGGCAGAGTGTTATGCTTAATGATTTTTTCAGTAGGTACCCGAGATTAAAACATGGGCTTCTAATTGTTGTTTTGCTTGGAACTTGCATGTCGATTGGTGATGGGGTGCTCACTCCCACAATCTCAGGTGATTGGTTGTTCACATCAATGTTTTGCATGAATTTTACTTTGATTAGTCAGATTTATGTTAAACTAATCTATATCTTCTCTATCACTATAATTTTTTTTTTGGGAACTAAAAATAAAAGCATTTCTCTTAATTCTCGACCTTGCATATTTGGCCTTGATTTCCTAATGTGCACTTAGGGTTTATTTGGAACGATTACAATATTTTATAAAGGTAATTATGATGTCGTCATAGGGAAAATAGTTTTTTTGAAAGCTACTATGAATGCTAAATATGTTCTTAAAAAAAAATTGTTGCCCTCTGGTTGCAGAAAGCAGCTTCCTGCCATAGAAATTTCTAGAAAGTAGCAAGAAAGTAACAAGTCATAGCCAAACAAAAACTATGGTTGTACTCTAAAAAGCAAAGTAGTAAGAAAGATGACCCTAACAAACCCTTATAAACATTTAGGTGTGAATCATTGAGACTGTTCTATAAGAAAATATGGATGATATCTTGTGATGTTTTTGTTGGTCTAGTGAACTCATCTTCTCCTATTTGGAACCAAAGTCTAGGACTTGTATACTAATTTGCATAAGTTTATTACATTCACTATTGTCACCCCGACTTTATTGGTAGTAAGAATAATGAATAATGAGAAAGAAAGTTGGTGCTTATGTTTAGGGGTGTCAATATTTGACACGACCTAAAAATTTGACCCGAACCCGACCCAAACATTCTAGGTTAGGGTCAATCTATTTCGCAAATGGGTCAAGTTCGGGTTCAACTAATTGACCCGTTTGAAAATTTATTTTGAAAAAAGTGGATGTGGACTCTAAATCTCCCACGAGCGCAAGTCCTCATAGTTAATTACATCGTAATAAACTGGAGTCTCCTATGAATACTCTCTATTAAAATAATGATGAATTTTGTTTGAAATTTTTTTAGGAATAATACCAAAGGAGGTGGAATCGGAACTTGAACTGGGAATGAATCAAATTGTGGACATTTATTTTCGGAATAGACAGAGGAGAGGTAGGAGACACTTTGAGATTCTAAAAGAATTCAAAAGTATCCCAACTTAAGCTAAGTGTTGGGCTTTAAATTTTAGATTGAGAGAAAATTTTTTTATTCGAGTTGATCGTATTATTAGAAATTTGGGATTATATTCCCGGAGGTTGGGGTCTTATGATTCAAAATCTACCTCAGATCCTAAATCTAAATTGAGCACCGGACAACGGTGACCCGAACCTTATTAATGCAATGCAAAATTTGGACTTACCCCTACCTGAGTTGGAGAGCCAACTAACCAACTAGTCGATTTAAAATTCATGAGTTCGATCCTTATGAAAGAGTGGTGGGGATGTTGTTAATTAAAATTTTTAAGAATTGGGACTGATGTCTAGAGCTTGTCCTAATTGGTCTCTTGACTTATGTAGGGTGAAATAGACTCTTTTAAATTTATTTTTAATGCAATGCATGCTAATCGAGTAATGATATGATTTATGCTGACTCCTGGCGGTCCCGGATTTACTTCTTAGATAATTCGAGTTTCTATGTGAGCTAAAAATTTTATTTAAATTTAAGTAGAAGAGTTTTATGCGTGCCCTCAAGAGCCTCAGTGTATTCAGGCTAAAATAAAAGGCGACAAACAAACGCTAAAAAACTAAGAAAAATAGGCAATCCTATATCCAATCGAATCAAATCAAATACATCAATCAATTAAATTATTTCCTTAAAGTTCGTAGAAAAATGCCCCATTTATTACAATACAGAATTGCATAAATTAAAAGTGGCCGAACACCACTAACCACAAACCCAAATTTTAATCCTAGGACTGACACAAGTAGACTTTGAGTGAGATACTCTTCTGCCTTTAACTCTTCATCCTTCTCTTCTTTGAACTCCTTGAATTAGTCGTATCTGGATATCCAAATGGAAAAGAAAACTCTTCCCCGTAGGGGGAGGTTATTCTTTTCCCCTTTGGGTATTGAAGTAATCCAAAATTGAGCTTTATAATTGAAAAGGACTGCCTCCCTGAGGGGTATCCTTTCCTCTTTAGAATCCAATTTTGGATACTTGTGTCCCAACTCAAATACTAACTTTCACAACTCTTGACTTTTAAACAAATTACATTGATATAAGAATAAAAATTTAGACTCTCCTGCAAGATTATCCTTAGCATTTGAAAATAAAACACATCCTATGCAATTTATATTTATATGTGCAGTAAAATAAATCATACTTGGCCATGCTCTTATTTAATTGGGGGCTAAACATCAAAAGTACCTATAACATTTATAATGATTATTATTTTTAGCCCTCTTTTTATTTCCATACACGAGCGTGGCCACCTGTAGAAAACTTTGTGAACAACCAGATCGATCATAACCTAAAGGTAAACTATCGCCCATCACATCAATTCACAGAGTACAAAAATGGTAAATAAACACTCACATCAATAGTCCATCCTAACTTAGGGCACTTAGCCCCGCAGCCGTATTAGTCCATCATAAAAACTTCATCTTTATAGTATTTGTTGTGTATTAGAATATTGGTTAAATGATTTTATTAATCAAGTTAGATTTTCTTGGAATTTTAAATAGATTATTGATTTTTTTTGAAATTATTGATATTATTTAAATGTATTGATTAAGGGGTTGAAAGTTGACTTTTAAAATTAGGATGGTTTTAAAAATTTCAGATTTGTAACAAATATTAGGCCTTAATATGAGTGATTGGACTGTTAGTTTACTCAATTTGGAGTTTTCTATAAAAAATTATGATTTTCGAAGTTTAAACCTAGATTTGAGCTACGGGTGACCGGAAAATTGAATTTATTTTGAATTATTTGTGATTTTTTAAAATTAGGGTATTTTTGGATTTTTTAAAATTACCTTAATTAAGAAGATTTTTAAATTTTGATCCAAATCAATCCCAAAACTCTTGGGATTACCCCAAAGGTCAGAAATAACTTAAAGGAATCTTCCCAAGCATTTGGGTAATTTTTAGAAATTTTAAATATTTTTATTTAATTATTATAATTTATTGTTGATTTTCCTTTTAAGTTAATTTAAAGTGAAATTAGGGGTTATCTGATAGAGCTTTTATTTTTCATTAAACAAGGGTTTGATTAGGAGCAATTAGAGGTCTTGTATGAAATTTTTGGATTTGATATTAATTTTTAATGAATTAATTAAGGTTTTAGGCTAAATCTACAGGGGATTTTGGGGTTCTTAGTTGGTGGACCAAATAGGCACCAAACTCAGTAAATATTGGACCATGAGATCACTTGATCTCAAGATCCAAACCCTTTGAATTTGGGCCTAAGTGGAGCTCTCTAAGGTGGCTAACCAAGCCACCCAAGGTAACCTCTAGGCCACCCTAGAAAATTCCTAAGTGACTATCCTAGGCTTGGATGGGGGTACAATTAGTGGCTCTAAACTCCTTAGACTAAGCATAATTAATACACCAAAATCCAAAACCTAAATCTCATTGGATAGATCACAAAGACAATTTGAAATCAAGGGTTAAACCATGACCCTTGACTCCAAATTGACCAAATCATGCCCATAGATGTTTCAAACAATGGAGATAAAATTTGAGCATGTCAAATACATGCCCAAATTCAATCTCCCAAAGTCCCAAGCCATGATGACATCACATAAGCACACAAATGCATAAATACCATAAACATTCAACTGGAAATTGAGGCTAACAAATATATGATCAAGGCCTAAGACCATATGACTTTTGAAGATCTCCCTGAGATCTTTCCAATGAGCCTAAGAGCACCTAAATCGGCCAAGTGGATTGGGAGATAAGAAATTTTGAAGTTTCCCACAATTTCTTGTGAAATTAAATCCCTATTTACACAGTCAGCCACCGCTTTTACATGCGGCGCAATCTGATTGGTGAGGCAATGTTGCCTGCTGACTGTGTAAACGTGGAATTGATTACAACAATTAGATGGTTGATCGAACGACTGTTATCAAATAGCCTTCAGAACCGCAGGATATAATTCGAACTGTTTATTGGAATCAATGGCTAGGATTGTGTCTTAAACCTCCCGCACGAACCTGAAGCTGTAGATGTTTTTCGGCATGATCCAAGAGATCCCGCCAGCGAATTCCTTCGAAATTTTACAGGAAGGATCAAGATAACTTAAACCGTCAATCCAATGGCCAGATTCCTGTGGGTTGATGTTTTACTGCACACTTTACCGACACCACCTAACTATGAGCTCGGAAGAGGATTCTCACCATGTAGAAAGCCCCAATGAATGAGTTTTTCTATTAGGAAGCTTCAGGGGATGAAGGCGAGTAGTTCTCCTTCATACGTCGGGACTGGAGGATGGCCGGAGGTACGAATTTGAGCGGGACGTAGACAGGTTTCACCGGAGCTCACTCGAACTAGCAGGCGGAGGGGGCTGGGAAGTCGGGGAACAATAAAGGAAGACTTGGGGAGCTTTGGGGAAAGTTTTGGAATGCTTGGGAGCCAATCCAGACGTTTGGGTGAGGGAACCCTGTTCGAATGCCTCTCGCGAGCTTGGACGGCCATGATGGCATTGACGGACATTTAGATGGCTTCTAGGTGTTGGGGGACACTTCCTCAGAGGTCCGTGAGCTCGAAGACGGCGATCTCAGGCTTTGGAAGCCTTTGGATGAGGCCCGAGATGGAGGGGACCACCGGAGCTCCAATCCGCTTGTCCCGGTCGCCGATAGCCACTGGCTGGGTCAGGGTGATCTAGAAAGGACACTGGGGATGTGGCGAGCTCAACCATGACTTTAATTGGGAAGGAGGCAGCCCAATTCACCTAGATTGCTCGGGTTGACCCACACCTGTAAGGTTTGGGTCCATTTGGGTGCAATCTAGTCAAGCCAGATGGTGAGCTTGATGGGGAAGATGAGTTGGGTCAAGGAGTACCCAATGCAGGTGGAAATTGAGTTTGAATTGCTCTAAGGCGGGAGATGGCTCAGATCAAGGTGATTTTGACCCTTTTGGACTAGCCTAGAGGTTGACCCAAGTCAACCCAAGGGTTGGGCTGACTAGGGTAGGCGCCTTGGGCCTAGGGGAACCCAATGGAAGTGTTGATTGGGTTAGGTGAGGCTTAGGTTGGGAAATGGCTCAACCCAAGGTGGTTTTGGCCACTTTGGATTACCCTAATTCTTAACCTAAGTTGACCCAAGGGTTGGGTCAACTAGGGAAGGTGTATTGGGTTAAGGGGAACCCAATGCCACTATTGGTTTAGAGTGGAAGTTGGCTCAAGGGGGGCCTCTACTTGGGTACTAGGGTGAAGCCAAATGGCTAACCGAAGTGGGCACAAGGCTTCGGTCTTCGAGAGGGGTCTCTTGAGGACCCAATGGGTCACCCCATGGGTATGAATGGGTTTGGAGATGTCTTGATCAAAGGGTTTGTATGGGTTAAAGTGTATGGAAGGTTTGGTCTAACTTGGTTGACTTGGTTAACCAAGTTGACCTAGGTCAAGGGTTGGGTCCATTGAAATCAATGGGAGTGGTCCCAAGTTTAGGGAAGGTCATTTGGTTTGAAATGAGTGTTTAGACCCTTAAAGGTCACTTTGGTCAGCTATGATTGGCTTGGTCAACCAAGTCAAACCAAAGTGAGGGTTTGGATTCAATGTGTTCCTAAGAATATTTAGGATCCATTGAGATAGGTTTTGGAGGTTGATGAGGGAAGACAATATTGAATTTTGGGAAAAAATCAAAATTCCCGTAGATGTGCATTTTGGTCTTTTTGACCCTAGGTCAACCATGGGTCAAATTGGGTCCAGAAAAGTGTAGGTTGCTGGTAAAAATGTCCTAGTGGAGGCTATGGGCATGATCAATGAGCTTGGGGAAAGTCCCAGAGTCAATTTCCACAAGGTGGCAGACTCAGTAGCACATGTTGTAAATAACTGAAGGTTTTATAGCCATTAAAAATCAATCTGATTTCTGGTATTAGAGGCCTCCAAATGAGCTCAAATTTGAAGGGTTGGCACTAAACACATGTCATATAAATATGGAATTGATAGACCCTGAATCAGATGTCAATTGACTGGGTTTCAAGGTGATAGAAAAATTATCTAGAAAGGGTTTCAGAACCTGGGTCCTTAATCCTATGATTTTGGTTTGGATGTTTGATTTGGATTGGAATTTGAGATTGATTGTTTGAGTTTGGATCATCCAAATCAATGACAATCAAATGAATGATTGAGATTGATTGAATGTGTTTTGAAAGTTGATTGAAATTTGATTGGGAGGCAACATGAGGGGGGGAGCTTGGCTTGGGCGGCAACATGAGTGGGACCCACACAATAATGAAGGCTTGGATTAGGAGGGAAAATTCAAATTAGGGGTTATTTAGGGATTAATGAATTTTCCTTTTACTTTAAATGATCTATTTCTTGCTAGGGTTAAGTTTTCATCTTGAATTTGAATTCAAATTTGGGATCTTGGTGTTGGTTTTGGGCTCTAGTCTTTGGTTAGAAATTTGAAAAATTGAATCTTCACTTGAATCAAAGATTCATTGTATCGTGTTGTTTCTTTTTTGTCTACTATTGAATTTCAAGTGTTTTCTCCTTGATTTTCCAACTGTTTTGAAAAAACTGCTGTTTACTGCTGAATTTCATATTTTCCATTAGTTTGGGCTGTTTTCTATCAAAAGTCTCAGTGTTCATATGAGCAACAGGTGTAAATATTTTATTGAAGTTCATACTTGATTATTGAGTGTAGTCTTTTGCAACCAATCAAGCTTTATTCTTACCAGTAGAACCATCTTCTTTGTATTTTGTTATGCAAATCCATTCGATTTTGATTTTTATTTTGCTTTAGGAAGTTAGACAAACTCCCATATTTTATTCTTCTGAATTAAGAATTTTTCTTCAGTCATTGCTTTTAGCCCAATTTTGTCCTTTTGCTTCTTCAAAAAATTGAATCTCACGTGTAAACAATGCAGCATTATAAGTCTCATATATTTCTTTTATAAAGCATGCCTACTTTGGGGACAAAAAGCCAAGAAAACCATTCATTAGTAATGTTGATGTTCCTCATGAATTTCTAATACTGTTGCATTTGAATTTCTTCTTGAGAGAAATTCGGCTTCACGAGAGCAACAATTTTCAACTGAGTATGATTTCTTCTCATTTTCATGTTTGCAGCTCATTAAACACAACATCTCATGGAACAACAATGTCATTCCTCTTTAGATTGTAAAGACAATACGCTTTATATTCTTCGTTACATCTAATTATGATATATTTTTCTCCTTTTCATCGAACTTCTCTCTATATTGAAATGGAATAAAAGCATGAGCAAGACATCCTAAAACTTTTAATTATGTTCGCGAACAACATCATTTGAAGTTCGCGAACAAGCTCGACATTAAGCTTGATAAGAAGCTCGATAAAAGCTCGATTCGTGTTCGATTTTGAACTCGTGAATAAGCTCGATAAAAATAATTAATATTTGATAATATAATTAATAATTATAAATAATATAAATATTTTATATTTTTTATAATATAATGATATAATTAGTATTAAACTTAAAAAAAGAGTGCTTAGCTTTGTTGATGTACCTCCACCTCACAAGACAACTAATATTCATGATGTATTATACAAGGGGCCATTCCTGAAAGTTGTTTGCATTTCCTTTGCTGATCTTGCAATCCTTTTGTGGCCACTAGTTGTTACTGGATCAGTTATTGCTGCATGTATCATATATTACTTAACTTGTTGTTTAAGTAATTGTAGCTGTATATGGATATTTATTTATAAATCATTGCCTTTATTAATGATATTCTTAGGAAAATTCTGTGAAGATGGGATTTGCTTATAAGTCATTGTCTTTGTTATATAGACAATTACTTTAATTATAAATATGTTTGTTCATAGATATGTTCACGAACATGTTTGTTTGATAGTTTAAAAAAAATCTTTAAATATGTTCGCGAACATGCTCGATGTAATCATTTGTTAGAAATCTCGATAAACCTCATTTGTTAAGTTAATGAACATGCTCGTTCAAATTTATTTGTTTAAAGCTCGATAAATACTAAACGAACGAACATGAACCGAACATGAACACTTAATAATTTAAATGAACACAAACAATAATGCTCGAACAAACATGAACCAAACTTGAACAAGCTGATATTAAATGAACACAAACATGAATACTTATATACTCATCTCGGCTCGGTTTGTTTGCAGCCCTAGTTCAAACCTTACAGTAAAAATCCCAGACATTTGTTCCGTGCTCCACTCCGGCATTTATTCATTTACGTCTTCAGTTTGTTTCATCTCCTCGAACGATTCTAAGTCATCCAAAGAGATTTTCATTTTCGATTCGTCTTCCTCGCTTTTCTTCACAGAGGTCTTCTAAGTAATTTTCATGAACCCTAATGTACAAAACAAAATAAAAAGAGCAGCCTTTTTTAAATTTTTGTGGTAAAAACGTAATAAAAAAAAGACTTTTTACCTTCGGCCCAGGTCGGGTTGTCTGGCCGCGCTATAAATGGAGCACATGCAAAAAAAATCGAGCTGGTCCATCAGGTCGTCGGGTCACAACATGGCATCATCCTATTAGATTCCAGATGTATAGATGTGTAGGGAAAAAAAAAAATCTTTTTGAGCCATCAGGAGTATGATCTTTTCAACGTGTCCTCATAAAATGCGTGTCAGAACCTCTTTTATGGCCACACTCTCTGCGCTCATCACTTAACTGCTTGACTGCTTCCCACCCAATCTTTACTCTTTCCCACTCTTCCGCACTATAAATCAAAACTTAACCTTCCTCCCTCCATCACTGCTTCAGCCGCTTCCCTCTTCCTCATGAGCTCTTCAAAATCACCAGCATTTGCACAGGAGGAAGGCCCAGAACCCTCCGTATGCTTCTTTTCCTTTTTTTTTTCTGTTATAATCTATCGACGAGTTTCCATTGCGAACTATTCCGAATCTTTTTTCTTTATTGTGCTGATGAAAATGGCTTTTGATTGTGCCAATCGAAATCTTCCCCGAGTACTCATAAATGCCCATCGAAATATTTCCACATTTTTGTGGAATTTTTTGTATTGGATTGTGAAAAGTGTTCATCTTGATGTAGTGTATGATGGTTTCTGACCAAAAAAAAAAAAAAGAAAGAGAAAATTATTGCTTGGTTACTCTCCCCCTTAATTCATTTCCTAAGAATGCTTTACTTTATAGAACATATTGCTTCACTGGTTTTACTCTGTTAAAAACTATTGCTTTGAGCTATTAGTAGGAAATTATCACAGAATTCTTATCTATCATAGTTAACATATTGATTTTTATATTTAGTTAAATAATACCATTGTAGTTAAATCATGTATATGCATGAAAGTTTATATTTGATAAGTTAGTGTTGGTAATATATTTGGTGTGATTTAAATATAAGGTTGTTATATAAGTAAATATAAAAAATTAGGTATTTGATATGTAAATACATAAAAATTTGCTGTTATATGGTAATGAGATATGGTCCATTTAATTTTTTTTTAATTACAGAAAGAAATATCTTCCTCTTTTAATACTGTTTGATGTAATGGCAAATAGTAATCTTGATGATATTTGCAAAACCTGAGATTTAGTTGTTTCAACTTTTTTTTAAATTAAAGAAAGAAGATGGTTTGACGTTGATTTCCACTGTCTTGAACCAGAATCCGAAGAATTCTTCTTACAAGGATGTACTCATACTTGCTTACCAAAGTCTGGGTGTGGTGTATGGTGATCTTAGCACTTCACCTTTGTATGTTTATAAGACTACTTTCTCAGGGAAATTGAGCCTGCACGAGAGTGATGAGG
Organism: Dendrobium catenatum; assembly: GCF_001605985.2. NCBI lineage: Eukaryota > Viridiplantae > Streptophyta > Magnoliopsida > Asparagales > Orchidaceae > Dendrobium > Dendrobium catenatum. Next base: position 3,530,375 of record NW_021319127.1, read on the forward strand.
AAGTTTTTGGGGTTTTTTCTTTCATATTTTGGACTCTCACTCTCATTCCACTGTTCAAATACATTTACTTTGTCTTATCAGCTGATGATAATGGTGAAGGTAATCTGAGTTATGTATTATACACATTACATCTACATAGATTCACAATAACAACTTATGTTTTTACTTAGAAAAATCTAAAAACTTGGCAAAATAATTTTATGTAAATCTCGACTTTACTTGATATTTGCTTTTTCATATGGATTGATGAGTTTGATCCTTCACTTTCTTATAATCAGGCGGTACATTTGCACTATACTCTTTGCTATGTCGGCATGCCAGATTGTCAATTTTGCCTAACCAACAAGCTATTGATGAGAATTTGTCAACTTATGATGTTGAAGGATCTACAGACACTTGGCAGAGTGTTATGCTTAATGATTTTTTCAGTAGGTACCCGAGATTAAAAAATGTGCTTCTAATTGTTGTTTTGCTTGGAACTTGCATGTCGATTGGCGATGGGGTGCTCACTCCCACAATCTCAGGTGATTGGTTGTTCACATCAATGTTTTGCATGAATTTTACTTTGATTAGTCAGATTTATGTTAAAATAATCTATATCTTCTCTATCACTATAATTTTTTTTCTTTGGGAAATAAAAATAAAAGCATTTCTCTTAATTCTCGACCTTGCATATTTGGCCTTGATTTCCTAATGTGTACTTAGGGTTTATTTGGAATGATTACAATATTTTATAAAGGTAATTATGATGTCGTCGTAGGAAAAATAGTTTTTTTGAAAGCTACTATGCTAAATATGTTCTTAAAAAAAAAAAATTGTTGCCCTTTGGTTGCAGAAAGCAGCTTCCTGCCATAGAAATTTCTAAAAAGTAGCGAGAAAGTAACAAGTAATTGCCAAACAAAAACTATGGTTGTACTCTAAAAAGCAAAGTAGTGAGAAAGATGACCCAAACAAACCCTTATAAAGATTTAGGTGTGAAGCATTGAGACTGTTCTATAAGAAAATATGGATGATATCTTGTGATGTTTTTGTTGGTCTAGTGAACTCATCTTCTCCTATTTGGAACCAAAGTCTAGGACTTGTATACTGATTTGCATAAGTTTAGTACATTCACTGTTGTCACCCCAACTTTATTGGTAGTAAGAATAATGAATAATGAGAAAGAAAGTTGGTACTTATGTTTAGAGGTGTCAATATTTGACACGACCTGAAAATTTGACCCGAACCCGAACCAAACATTTTGGGTTAGGGTCAATCCATTTCTCAAATGGGTCAAGTTTGGGTTCAACTAATTGACCCGTTTAAAAATTAATTTTGAAAAAAGTGGATGTGAATTCTAAATCTTCTACGAGCGCAAGCCCTTGTAGTTAATTACATCGTAGTAAACTGGAGTCTCCTACAAATACTCTCTATTACTGAATTTTTTTTGAAATATTTTTAGGAATAATACCAAAGGAGGTGGAATCAGAACTTGAGTTGGGAATGAATCAAATTGTGGACAGTTATTTTCAGAATCAACAGGGGAGAGGTAGGAGACACTTTGTGATTCTAAACAATTCAAAAGTGACCCAACCTAAGTTAAGTGTTGGGCTTTAAATTTTGGATTTAGAGAAAATATTTTTATTCAAATTGATCGTATTATTAGAAATTTAAGATTATATTTTTCGAGGTTGGGGTCTTATGATTCAAAATCTACCCCAGATCCTAAATCTAAATTGAGCACCGGATGATGGTGACTCGAACCTAATTAATACAAGTGAAAAATCTGGACTTACCCCTGCCTGAATTGGGGAGCTAGCCAACCAATTAGTCGATTTAAAATTCATGAGTCCGGTCTTTATGAAAAAGTGGTGGGGACGTTGTTAATTAAAATTTTTAAGAATTGGGATCGACGTCTAGAGCCTATCCTAATTGGTCTCTTGACTTATGTATGGTGAAAATGCTAAAGAGAACTACAATTAAAATTTAGACACTTTTAAATGTGTTTTTAATGCAATACATGTTGATCGAGTAATGATATGATTTATGGCGACTCCTGGCGATCCTGAGCTTACTTCTCAGATAGTTAAAGTTTCTATGTGAGCTAGAAATTTTATTTAAATTTAAGTAGAAGGGTTTTATGAGTACCCTCACGAGCCTCAGTGTATTCAGGCTAAAACAAAAGGCGACACACAAATGCTAAAAAACTAGAAAAAACAAGCAATCCTATATGCAATCGAATCAAATCAAATACATCAATCAATTAAATTAATTCCTTAAAGTTCGTAGGCAAATGCCCCATTTATTACAATACAGAATTGCAAAAATTAAAAGTGGCCGAACACCACTAACCACAAACCCGGATTCTAATCCTAGGACTGACACAAGTAGACTTTGAGTGAGACACTCTTCTGCCTTCAACTCTTCGTCTTTCTCTTCTTCGAGCTCCTTGAATTAGTCGTATCTAGCAACTTGGTCATGCCCTCTTTTTATTTCCAATTAATTGGGGGCTAAGCAGCAAAAGTACCTATAACATTTACAATGATTATTATTTTTAGCCCTCTTTTTATTTCCCTACACAAGCGTGGCCACCTACAGAAAGTTTTGTGAGCAACCAGATTGGTCATAACCTAAAGGTAAACTATCACCCATCACATCTATTCACAGAGTACAAAAATGATAAATAAACGCTCACATTAATAGTCCATCCTAACTTAGGACACTTAGCTTCGCAGCCCGTAGCAGTCCATCCTAAAAACTTCATCTTTGTAGTATTTGTTATGTATTAGAATGTTGGTTAAATGATTTTATTAATCAAGTTAGAATTTTTTGGAATTTTAAATAGATTATTGATTTTTTTTGAAATTATTGATATTATTTAAATGTGTAAATTAAGGGGTTAAAAGTTGACTTTTAAAGTTACGATGGTTTTAAAAATTTCAGATTTATAATAAATATTAGGCCTTAATATGAGTGATTGGACTGTTAGTTTACTCAATTTGGAGTTCCTATAAAAATTAATGATTTTTGATGTTTGAACCTAGATTTGAGTTACGGTTGACCGGAAAGTTGACTTTTTGACCGTGACTTAATTTTGGAGTTTTATATTTTTAGAAAATACTATATTTTAATTAGAGTTAAATGGCCTTTTATTTTGATTAAATTGATTTTTTTTGGAATTATTTGTGATTTTTTAAAATTATGGTATTTTTGGATTTTTTAAAATTACCTTAATTAAGAAGATTTTTAAATTTTGATTCAAATCAATCCCAAAACTCTTGGGATTACCCCCAAAGGTCAGAAATAACCTAAAAGAATCTTCCCAAGCATTTGGGTAATTTTTGGAATTTTTAAATATTTTTAATTAATTATTGTAATTTATTGTTGATTTTCCTTTAAAATTAATTTAAAGTGAAATTAGGGGTTATCTGATAGAGATTTTATTTTTCATTAATCAAGGGTTTGATTAGGACCAATTAGAGGTCTTATATGAAATTTTTGGATTTGATATTAATTTTTAATGAATTAATTAAGGTTTTAGGCTAAATCTAGAGGAGGATTTTGGGGTTCTTAGTTGGTGGACCAAATAGGCACCAAACTCAGTAAATATTGGACCATGAGATCGCTGGATCGCAAGGTCCAAACCCTCTGAATTTGGGCCTAAGTGGAGATCTCTAAGGTGGCTAACCAAGCCACCTAAGGTAACCTCTAGGTCACCCTAGAAAATTCCTATATGACTATCCTAGGCTTGGATGGGGTTGCAATTAGTGACTCTAAACTCCTTAAACTAAGCATAATTAATACACCAAAGTTCAAATCCTAAATCTCATTGGATAGATTACAAAGACAATTTGAAATCAAGGGTAAAACCATGACCCTTGACTCCAAATTGACCCAATGATGCCCTTAGACGTTTCAAACAATGGAGATAAAATTTGAACATGTCAAATACATGCCCAAATTCAATCTCCCAAAGTCCCAAGCCATAATGACATTACATAAGCACACAAATGCTTAAATACCATAAACATTGAACTGGAAATTGAGGCTAACACATATATAATCAAGGCCTAAGACCATAGGACTTTTGAAGATCTCCCTGAGATCTTTCTAATGAGTTTAAGAGCACCTAAATCGGCCAAGTGAATTGGGAGATATGAAATTTTGAAGTTTCCCTCAATTTCTTGTGAAATTATCCCTATTTACACAGTTAGCCACCGCTTTTACACGCGGCACAATCTGATTGGTGAGGCAATATTGCCTGTTGACTGTGTAAACGTGGAATTGATTATAGCCGTTAGATGGTTGATCGAACGACTGCTATCAAATAGCCTCCGGAACCGCGGGATATAATCCGAACTGTTTATTGGAATCAATGGCTAGGATTGTGTCTTAAACCTCCCGCATGGACCTGAAGCTATAGATGTTTTTCGGCATGATCCAAGAGATTCTGCAGGCGAATTCCTTCGAAATTTCACAGGAGGGATCGGGACAACTTAAACCGTCAATCCAATGGCCAGATTCCGGTGGGTTGATAGTTTGCTGCACACTTTACCGACACTACCTAACTATGAGCTCGGGAGAGGATTCTCACAATGAAGAAAGCCCCAACGAATGAGTATTTCTATCAGGAAGCTTTAGGGGATGAAGGCGAGCAGTTCTCCTTCATACGTTGGGACTAGAGGGTGGCCGGAGGTACGACTTTGAGCGGGACGTAGACAGGTTTCACCTGAGCTCGCTCGAACTAGCAGGCGGAGTGGGCTGGGAAGCTGGGGAACAATAAAGGAAGACTTGGGGAGCTTTGAGGAAAGTTTTGGAATGCTTGGGAGCCAATCTAGACGTTTGGGTGAGGGAGCCCTATTCGAATTCCTCTCATGAGCTCGGACGGCTATGATGGCATTGACGGATAGTTGGATAGCTTCCAGGTGTCGGGGGACACTTCCTCAGAGGTCCGTGAGCTCGAAACCGGCGAGCTCAGGCTTTGGAAGCCTTTGGATGAGGCCTGAGATGGAGGGGACCACTGGAGATGCATTTGAATTTCTTCTTGAGAGAAATTCGGCTTCACGAGAGCAACAATTTTTAACTGAGTAATGATTTCTTCTCATTTTCATATTTGCAGCTCATTAAACACAACATCTCATGGAACAACAATGTCATTCCTCTTTAGATTGTAAAGACAATACGCTTTATATTCTTCATTACATCTAATTATGATATATTTTTTCTCCTTTTCATCAAACTTCTCTCTATATTGAAATGGAATAAAAGCATGAGCAAGACATCCTAAAACTTTTAAAATATTACTTGCGGCTATTGCCCATGCAAAGTTTTATATGGTGTTACATCTTGAACTATTTTTGCTGGAGGTTGATTGAGAATAGAAGTAGTTGTATTCACAGTATAGCCCAAAATTAATTTGGATGATTTTTGCCTTTGATAGCATATATATTGCCATCTATATACCATTGTACTACTCTTCCATTTATAATTTCATTTTGTTGTTCCCTGTGCTTCAAAATAACTTGTCTTCTTATGCCTTATTTTTTGCAATAATTGTTCAATGATATAGAGGAATTCATCATCTCGATCAATTCCTCAAGCCATTATTTGAGTGCTACATTAGAAAGTTGGAGAAAACTTTATTTTTTTTTCTCAAAAAGAAACCAAATTACTTCTATTATTAAATGAAGATTTTAAGGGCGGTATGAGGAGGCATGTGCTCCTACTAAATTTTTAACGATTCTTTGAAGATATAGATGACTTTTGCTAATTATTTGAATATATATATATTTCATTTGATTATTTTATTTTTATTTTGCATGAATGGGCCAGTTCTTTCTGCTGTTTCTGGGCTCGGAGTGAAAATAACTCATCTTCATGAAAGTAAGTTAATTTGAATCCACCTCTATTGAAACTCTTGTCCTTTAATTTTTCACAGGCAAGTAGAATGCCCATTTTCACGGTTAATCATTCTTATTATTGATTTTGTTTTTTTAGATTATATAGTGGCACTATCATGTTTGATCCTGGTGGCACTCTTCTCACTTCAACGCTTTGGAACACATCGAGTTGGTTTCATATTTGCTCCAATTGTAATTGCTTGGCTTCTGTGCATTAGTGTTATTGGTATATATAACATATTTAAATGGAATCCAAGTATCTTCCATGCCATCTCACCAGTGTACATGTACAAATTTCTCAGCAGTACTGGGGTAGAAGGTTGGGTTTCTTTGGGGGGTGTGGTCCTATGCATTACAGGTACCCTTTTCTCTCTGCCCCATGGACTCATTTGGTTCCTTCCTCAATTTCTAGGTTCATCATAGCAAATGATGGAAGTTATGAAGCTTCATTTCATTTCAATTTTTTTTTTTAATTTATGTTGCATTCGTTTTCAAGTATGAAACTGAAGAATTTTATTTTAAAACTTTATATTGATAATTCAGGTGCAGAGACCATGTTTGCCAATTTGGGTCATTTCTCTCCAATTTCAATTAAGGTTACTGAGTTCTCTCCTATGTACTTATTTTGTTTAAAAAAAGTTAGTTTGCACATAAATACTCACACTAAACATAAAATTGCAGATTGCTTTCTCCTTTCTGGTCTATCCTTGCCTCGTTCTTGCTTACATGGGTGAAGCTGCATTTCTTTCTAAGCACCACGATGATATACAGAGAAGCTTCTATAAAGCTATACCAGGCAGGACTTTTCTACTATTTTCTATTTTTTCATTAATTACCCCTAATATTTCATTTTTCTATTACTAAGCTAGATCCTTTAATCTCAATTTTTCATGCAGAAACTGTATTTTGGCCTGTATTCATAATAGCAACATGCGCTGCAGTAGTTGGAAGTCAGGCTGTGATTTCAGCAACCTTTTCTATTATAAGCCAGTGCTGTGCATTGAATTGCTTCCCTCTAGTGAAAATTATTCATACTTCAAATCACATATATGGTCAAATATACATCCCAGAGGTCAATTGGATTCTAATGTGCCTTTGTTTGGCTGTAACAATTGGACTTAGAAATACAAATATGATTGGACATGCATATGGTATACTATCTCACTACTCAGTATCCTCTTCTTTTCATTCTAGAAAATGAGTTATAAAAGGAAAAAAATGGGTTAGGATATCCAGGATGGATCTTGAAGCTCTTGAATCTACTTTAAAATTAGTGTAATTTACATTGCACTCATTTCAAAATAGATCAGAGTGCTTTGAAATCCATCCTAATAATCTTTTTAATAAAAATTTCTTTACAAAATGTAATGTAAATACCTATTTTCTTTTCAGGGCTTGCTGTCACAATTGTGATATTTGTAACAACTTGGTTGATGTTTCTGGTGATAATAATTGTCTGGAAGCAGAAGATCATTTCAGCTATCATTTTTCTCATATTCTTTGGATCTATAGAGCTTATATACATCTCAGCTTCCTTCATCAAGATCCCTGAAGGGGGTTGGATACCTCTTACACTTTCTATAATCTTTATGTGTGTGATGTACATCTGGAACTATGGTACACTGCTTAAGCATGAATTTGATTTACAGAATAAGGTCTCAGTTCAGAAGATATTAGCTTTAGGTCCTAACCTTGGACTTGTTCGGGTGCCGGGCATTGGACTGGTTTATACTGACTTGGTGACCGGTGTTCCTGCTGTTTTTGGACATTTTGCGATGAGTCTTCCAGCCTTTCATCAAGTTCTAATCTTTGTGTGCATTAAATCAGTTCAGGTTCCCTTCATCCCTGAGTGTGAAAGATTTCTCGTCGGCTGGATTGGGCCGAAGGAACATCTAATGTTCAGATGCATTGTGAGATATGGATACAAAGATTTGCGGCAAGAAAACCATGACTTTGAGAACAGGCTTGTGTCTAAAATTATCTCATTTGTGGAGATGGAAGAAGTTCTGAAATCAGAAGAGAATGCAGGTTTAGTAAAACCTGGAGAGTTTGGTCTGGTAGAGGGTTTTGTTAGAAGTGAGCAATCTATGGAGATATTTAAGGCTAAAGAATCTGGTGTGGTATACATTACTGGACACTCTTACGCTAAGGCAAGGAGTTCATCTTCCTTGATAAAGAAATTGGCCATAGATATTGTTTATGCTTTCCTTAGCAAGAATTGCAGAGCTCCTGATCTTCAGTTAAGTGTGCCTCACTCTTTGTTGCTTAAAGTAGGCATGGTTTACTATGTATAATTCAGAAAAAAAACTTTTTTTTTTATGCATCAAATTATATAGCAAATCATGTAAAAAATGAATATGGATTTGACTTCTATCAAATTGTTCATAGATTGAAATCTGAATTTTGAATTGAAATCTGAATTTTTCCAACAGCTGTAATGTTCGGAAGGCATAGAGCAAGGTCCTTAAAATATTAAATTAGATAAAATCAACATAAAGAGACGGAAATTTAGGCCAAATAAAAGGAATTAATATGTGTCACTATGGTTTACCTGTGCAAAATTCTATCGATGCCTGTAGCATTAAAATTCTGAAAACAATGAGTACAGGTTACTGCTTACTACTTAAGTTGAAACGAACTCAAAATTTATCAAAGAAGAAAGTAGATAAAATTGATCTGTTACACGTGAGATGCGTTTTATCGTTTAATTTTTTGTCAATTTTGTAAAATTTCTTACGTTAAATTTAAGTCCTAAAATTTGTGCATTTCACATTTTACATTAAAATTTTTTTGGGATAGCTTTTTTATTACTTTCTAAAACAATTTTTTCATACAAAAAATTTTTTGTACTAAAGAGCTGTTTTAAGAAATAGAAAAAAATCTATCTCAAACAAAGCCTACAAGTTGAAAGGTTATCATTGATATGACTATTTGTCCTAGCTTTTTCAAAATTGCAGTATTTTGTAAAAAAAAATTATAAACATCACACAAAATTAATTATTTATAGGAATAACACATAATAAAAAATATTAAATTTATCAATAATTTAATGACTGGAAAATAAAAGGTTGGGGTTTACTGTGCTCTTCAAGATTTGGGTTGTTGTGTTGCTAGTGTTGGCAATATGTGCTAGTTTTGTAAATTGTGAAGTTCCCAGTTTACATAAGAAGTTACCCCTTATAATGAGGTCCTTTTGAAAAAAAAAATAGTAAAATGAAATTTGATAATTTAGAATTAATTGAGATATGCTTTTTTTACTGCTCGAATAACTTACTAAATTCATATCAATTAAAGTGTCTATGGGACAGCTTTTTTGTTGCTTTCTAGAATAATTTTTTATTATAAAAATTTTTGTACTAAAAAATTGTTTTAGAAAGAAAAAAAAAAAAAAAAAACTCAATGATTTAAAGCAATCTAGCATATACAAGTTTTTACTATATCATTTTACACACATATTGTATGCTTAGACGCATATTGTAATTTCTCTAATCTAAAGAAAGTGGTTCTAAGGAGCAATTATTACGTCAGGTCACCTGACGCGTCCAGAGACCAATAATCACGCACCACGTCACCTGAAACTCGGTATTGAGCTCTCGATATTGCTCGGTATACGTCCGGATTTCCGGTTTTTTGTCCGGACGTAATAATTACTAGGTTCTAAGAGCGTGGAAAGTAATTGTTAGGGTGGATGGCCCAAATAAGAAGAGGCTCCTTGTAGGCTTCTAGGATGGCAGGCTTTCAGGTGAATAGCAGGGGACAATAAAAACAAGAAATTAAGAATTATTACTCAGCTATATAAATGAAGGGTTAGATCAAACATATGAGATGTCGTTTAGTTTAGCAAATGAAATTTCTTTGAGATCTCTACAATTGATCATGCTCATATGTGCTTTCACTTAATATAGGCGACCAAGTTCTTAGGAAGTTGCACCTAGAACGACTCAATTATAAGGTTTAGCCTAATATGGGGCAAGTTTGGTGAAAGAGAAAAATGACTCATATGTTCTATAATTGCCAATTCTATGGATGCTTGTTTTGTTGCATGCAATTATGCATGTGATCTTAATGCAAGAACTTGAATAAGATTTTTTTTCTTCTTAAAGTTATAACTCAGGGCATCTCCAACCGAAAATCTCATTTTCGACTCCAAAATGCAGTGAAACTCAAAAATGCAGCTTTTTATCTCCAATGGAACTCCATTTTGTATGCTTCTGAGAAGGTAGTGGTCTTTGTTCTCTTTCACGCATTTCTTTGGCAAATCCGGTAGAGACAGAAAATAGCGTAGGTGAACAGTGCAATGTCAATATTGGCGTTGCACTGTTCACCAGCAACCAAATAGTGGAAGTTTTGTCGTTCAGCTAGAGCTCACGAGCGATGCCACTCATGTGTTTGGAGTTTGGTTGGAGATGCCCTTAGGAACCATCTAAATTCTATTTTCAACAAATTTATAGGCAAAAGATGCATTTCAATGAGTCAAAACAATGAGCTCAAGATCTTCCAATTTTAACATCATTAAGACACTTGAATACTCAAAAATATTATATGATTTAGGAGATTAACACATATCATCCAAATGAGTGTTATAATTTTAAGTCAATAAATATAATTTTAGTCTCTAAAAAACTATAAATATGCCTTACTTCAATGTATTTGGAGGTTGATGAGGCCACATGAAGAATTCTAGAGGGAATCAATCTCTACCTACAAGCACCTTATGTCCTTCATCAACATTAATGCTTGTTGCCTCCACCATGCCTAACACCAATTGTCAACATCAATGTGATGCATATCATTGCCAACAAATGATGATGTTACAGTCGATGCTAGTGTTGATGTCAATCATTGCCATCAAGGCTTATGTTGCCATCAACATCAATATTGATGCACAATGTTGAAACCAAAGCTAACACATGCGTCGCCAACAATAATGACATTCACCATCTATAATATTTATCATGTCTACCATCACCAATAAAATCGATGCCCATTGTCACCACCAAGATCAACGTCTTCCATCAACACTAACACTGACACCCATCATTGACACCATGGCCAACACAACATTTCTAGCATGATCCACAGTCTCTACCAAGGGTGATGACCATGATAAGTTGTTGGTCTCCCCTTAAATAAGAAGAATGAATGAGTAAATCACCATGATTTCTTGAAGATTTCTCCAAACACCAACGATTGATCCAACTTCCACCATAGAAGTTGTCGTTCATGGTTTATATCTATTATATTATATCAATGCATTTTATAATAATGAGAATGCACATCCTTTGTATTCTATGACTCTTACTAGTAAAATCATTTCAACTGGATCATGCCTTGTAGTTTTTCTTCTTCCATTGGTTTTCAAAAAAAAAAAAAAAATTCACATCTCTTATAAACTACTCTCAACTTATTTATATGTATGTAGCATTTATACAATGTAAAGACGATAAACTCATTCTCTCGTTTACCTTATATTTTTCAGCACGCAATAATAGATATTTATTACAATATTGTTTTGCAAGAAAGGTGTTTGTAAAATTTGCGATTATTAGTATTTCATCATGAATTATTATTATATTTCTATTATTTCTTTATTAAGTGCTATTACAACAAGAAAAATCATCTCCAAAAGGGAGAAAAAATAACTCAAAAATTTAGGTTGCATTGCAAAATTCTTAGATAAGATATTATATTACTATATTTGTATCATGCCTGAGCCAATCCATATGAATTATACAATGTCATTAGACCTTTTAATTCAAACCACTATTTATAGGCAATGATAATGATAGACACAAATGGAAGGGTTACAAAAGAATAGAACAATTCAATAATCATTGCTAGATCTTATTAGCGAACATATAAATGATAAAGAAGTTGAATCCTAATGTTGTGGGTGCTACATATGAGTTTTATTGATGAAATGAGTTCAAGTTGATCTTTCAAGTTCTTTTAGGAAAATACTATGGTGATTTAACTTAGTAGATTGACTATTGAATTCTAGGGGTGTAATTGATGACTTCTGAATTATTAGATGAAGTGATAATTATGAGACTTTGGGCGACTTTTTAGTTCTAAGTTTTAAGTCGTTCTAACCCATATGTCAACCAATAATCTCTAATATTTGATCGAAATTTGCATTATAACTTGATTGATATTGAAGCTAATGTCATGGATGACTTGATAACCAACGGTTAAGTTATTAGGCCTTTAAAACCCTATGGTTGAGCCATATATACTGTGTCATGTTATTTTCCATGAAGAAAGGCATTTGCAACATTCAATAGTAGAATGGGCCAACTCAAGTGAAGGGAGATAATAAGAAATAAACGTATGGTAGGGGACTTGGAAACTGGGATAAATGTTTCCAAATAATCAATACCATATTATTGTTTATAGCCTAGTGCAAGAAGTCGAGCTTTGTATCCAGCAATGGATCCATCATAATGATTTTAAGTTTGAAGATCCATTACTGCCGATGACATTTCGATCGGAACTAGGAGGCATAAGTGTTCATCTGCCATGTGACTATAAGGATTGAAATTCATTAGAAAGTGCCTTTCTCCATTCAGGATGTTTAACTGCAGAGGTGAAGTAGGTGGGAGATGCGGTGCTGGAAGGAAGGTTGGAAGAGGAAGTGGACGGATGCATTGAGTGGGAAAAAGATGAGGTATGATTGAGAAGGTGGAGCATCAGGTGCAGGGAGAGGTTGAATAGCATTTGGGGGAAGACGAGGTTGAGAGAGTTGTGGAGTGGTTGCATGAGAGGGAGTGGGGGAGGGGACGGTAGTGAATTCATCAAATATAACATATATTGACATTGAAGGTTTGACCAATAACCAGATTATAAAAATGATAGCCTTTTTGTGAAGAAGGGTATCCACGAAAAATATAGGGTGTAGATCGAGCATCAAATTTATTAGTTAAATGAGATGAAGCCAAGGGTAGCACAATAACCAAACACTCTAAGATGAGTGTAGTAAGGAGGTTTCTTGTAAAGAAGATGATATGGAGGCAGATTGAATGTAGTGGGGGATAGTAATGTGCTAATTAAATAGGTAGTAGTGGGCGCAGCTTCAACC
>NW_021319127.1:3543431-3566459 GCF_001605985.2 Dendrobium catenatum
AGGAGTCACTCGCCTACCTCGTCGTAGGTGTCGCGCCAGTTGCCCCTCCCACCACGCTAGAGAAAAGCGTGCATGGGCAGACCACCGACTCGACACGCAGGTCGAGGTAAGAGAGAGAAAGGGTTCAAAAATCAAGAGAGCATATTTTTTTTCTTTTTCTTTTTCTCTTCTTTTTTTTGTTCTCTCTTTTTCTTTTTTTTTTTGTTTTCCTCTCACAAAAACACACACAAATACCATATAATATAAGTATATTATAACATATAATATAAATATATTATAACATATAATATATAAATATACATATACATATAACAGTACTAATAATATTATTAAATATTAATAAATATTATTAAAATAAACCTAAACTAATCACCTTAAAGCCTCGGGTAGGTCTGTGAGTGTCCTGGGCTTTCACGGTTTGGAGGAGAGGTGTGAGGCTCAGCCGGCTTTGGTCTTGAGGATCGGCTTCTGTTCTGGACGGGAAGAGGAGGTTCTCGGCTTGAGGGAACAGAGGGGATGTCGGGTAGGAGGCGAAGAGAGGGGTCGAGCTCCTGGATCGGCACAGTGGCGAGGTCGGAGGAGGATACGGGATGGGGGTCTCGGCTATAGAAGCATCGACGGGATTTGGCTGAGGTAAGGTCGGCGGCTTCCTCTTCCTCTCTCTCTCTCTCTTTCTCTTTCTCTCTCTGCGGGATGGAGGAACCGGACGAGTGAAGAGGCCGAAGGAAGAGGATCGGTCGGATGAAGCTTCAGCTGGGTAGGTGGAGATCGGCGGGATGCTGGGGGGTGAGATCGGCTGGGTCGGGGGAGAAACGACGGGAGCTCGATCGGGTGTTGTGCGGGGTCGAACAAAGGTATAGGAGGAGGCGTCGGCTAGAGGCGGGAGCAGGGAAGAGATCGGAGAGCTGAGGTTTCTGCGTGTGGAAGAAGAGTAGAGGATCGAAGAGCGGAAGAGAGCTTCGGCAGTGGAACGAGAGAAGTGGAGAATATCCAAGAGAAGAGCAGCGAATGGAATAGGTGAGTGTCGAGAAGCCTCCATTCCTTCGCTATTTAATGACCTCTGCGGACGCTCGATCGAGGCCAGTTCGCGGGAATAGCGGAGAAGTGATCGCAGTTACAGCGGGATTTGATCGGTTCGGCAGTCCGAGGTACGCGATGTTTCAACTGGATTCGCGGGATTTGATCTCAAATCAGAGCGGATCGCAGGATTTCGGGGATCCTTCGACAGTCCGAGGTATGCGGGATATCCGGCAATATTCGTGGACCCGATGGATCGGAGCAGGTATACATTTCATTTCTATTCTTCTTTGGATATTATATGGAGGTCAACATAGACTTTTTGTGAAGAAGGGTATCCACGAAAAATACAGGGTGTAGATCGAGCATCAAATTTATTAGTTAAATGAGGCGAAGCCAAGGGTAGCACAATAACCAAACACTCTAAGATGAGTGTAGTCAGGAGGTTTGTTGTAAAGAAGCTGATATGGAGGCAGATTGAATGTAGTGGGGGATAGTAATGTGTTAATTAAATAGGTAGCATTGGGCGGAGCTTCAACCCATAAATTGGGCGAAAGATGAGCTTCAATTAGGAGAGCATGAATTGAGAGAAATAGTTGAGCATTTTTCTAGAGAGAGAGACTCCAAGATTTCTAGAGAGAGAGCTTCGTTTGTTTTGAATTTTTCCGTTCCTTATTTCCTGGTTGGCCGGAATGGTGGTGGAGGATTGCCGGTCATCGATTGATGATGACCGAAAAACCTCCATTCCAAACTCAGCGAGGTGTCCTAATGATTTAATTCATTATGGATCCAAAAGCTTGAGTCTGTCAAATCGGGAAGGAATGTATAAACAGAGGCCTTTGACATCAAGGAAGGTCGGCTGAACATGATGCACGAAACTGATTTGGTACTGGGTAAGGGGAAGAAGGTTATTAAATCTCAAGATAAAAAGGATTTATCGGGTCTCTCCTCTCCGATCAGCAATCTTTTGACGGAGATGGCCAACGACAAGGAGGTGTGGTCTTCTATTGGATTTAAACTTAAGGTAAATAGATTTTCATCTGTTGCAGATAATGGGGCGGAATTTCAGGATCGGTTAAATTTGAATTCTGAAAAGGTAATACAAGATAATGTTCTATCTGTTGATGAAGAATTGCAAAGGAAATCAGATGGATTTGCAAAAAAAGTATTGGAAGATAAAGTTCTATCTGCTGTTCCGTATGTGGACAAAAATAATTTTGTTTCAGAAAATTATTGGTTTAAGACTAGTCATATTAAAGTGAATAAAGTGGAAATAGCTCATGATGAGGAGGGGGATGCCAATGTGGTCAATTTAAATATGGAGAAGGTAAGTGATAATGTTAAACTTCTCCAAAAATCTCTTGTTTTAATAGTGTTTGGGAAAGAAGTTCCTTTTTCTATTTGTCGCATTGAATTGAGGAGACAATGGAATAGATTTGGATCTTTCCATCTCACCTCATTGGGATTAGATTGGATTTTGTGTTCTTTCCAATCTTCTCAAATAATGGAAGAAGTTCTAAGTGGAGGTCCTTGGTTTGTGGGTGGACACATAATAGGGGTGGATAGATGGACACCTCATTTTTCACCAACATCACTAAAAGGTTTATCATCACCAATTTGGATCGGGTTGCCTCATTTACCTCTACATTGTTGGGATGAGGAGAATGCTACAAAGATTGTTTCAAAAATAGGAATCCCTTTGTTTTTAGACGGTAAAATGTTTAAATGGGGGAGACGAGAATTTGCAAGAGCTTGTGTTCGTATCAACCTTGATTCTAAACTACCTAATGGTATTTGGATTGAGGGTCTTTTTGGAAAATTTTTCCAAAAAGTGTAGTATGAGAAAATCCCATTTTTATGCTTTAATTATGGAAAGATAGGCCATAAGATTGAAATGTGTATGGAAGCCATTAAAGAAGATCAAAATAAAATTCAGAAGGAAGTTTTGAATGATGGCTTGGGAAATAAAGAATCGGTCAAGGATCAGGTATATTGACCTTGGTTACATGTGAAATTTAAGAATAGGAGGAGGAATAAATTTCAGATTCAGAAACCTATGGCAAATTCTGTTGTTGGAAAGCTTGATCTTGTGGAAAAAACTAATAAATTTAAAGTGTTATCTCAACACTTTGAGGTAGATGATAGAAAGTAAGTGGAAAATTCTGAAATTCTGGTTTTGGATGAGCAGATGTTAGTACATTCGATGGATACTAATAATAAAGAAAATGGTATGGAAAAAACGGCTCAGATTTCAGAATGCTCAATAGATGATCAAATCGGAATTCATTATTCTGGGAGAAACAGAAATTTTGAGTCAAGTTTGTGTAAAGTTGCTGTTGTTGCTGATAAAATTCCTATTCAATTAGGAGACGGTGAGAAGATTCAAGATGCTGAAGGTTGTGATGTGAATAAAGGTGTTGATACAGAGATAATTCAACAAGAGGAGATCCAGGAAGGCAATGTGGATTCACCAAAATCGATTGGTACTAATAAAATAAAATCTAATTCTGAATTTGAATTCAGAGAAGAGCCACTTCATTATTTAATCAGTGATATGATTGGTGAAAAGGAAGTTCAAGAGTGGTTGGTGGATTGGATGATGTTGGTGGAGCTTCTTAAAGAAAGGCATTGTGGAGACATCAAGATCATTGGCAATGCCTTAAAGATTTTAATTTTCCTGTATTTCATTTTTTTTTTCTTTGATTAGCAAACTTGGTATTTCTTTCTTTATATTAAGTATAAGGTGGTATTTGGAAAAGGGAATTAGAATAATGGAATTAAAGATCTTCTCTATCTATTATTTTTTACTTAATTGAGAATTCTGGGATACTAATCAACCTTTTTGGTTGTTGTTTAATCTTTGGTATCCCCTCCACCCCTATGAGTTTAAAATGACAAGTAGAAACTCTTACTTTCATTATGACATTTCTTTTTTTTTTTTCTAATACTTTCTTTATGCTTAAATTGCTTGCTAATAAGACCCCTTTTACCTTGTTTTAAAGGGAGTGTCTAGTAGTTTATTTTTTTTGTAATAGTTTCCTTTAAATTTAATGCAATTTGCATTTTCTCAAAAAAAAAAAAAAAAAAAAAAAAAAAAAAAAAAAAATTAGGAGAGCATGAATGGTGTCATGTAAACAACGGTGTTTACATTCGGCTATGCCATTTTGCTGCTGCGTATATGAACAATTGAATTGGTGGTGTATGCCGTTAGTTAGATATTATTTGATGGAGTTATTAATGAATTCATCACCATCATTAGTACGAAGGATGTGAATATAACGATTGAATTAATTTTCTACGAAATATTTGAAATGAATGAATTTGTTGATTATTTTTATTTTTGTTTCATTGGGTATAACCATATGTAACAAGAAAAATCATCAAAAAAATCAAGTAAAACCTAAACTTATCATGAGAGATAATGGGTCATGGACCACAAACATTAGCATGAATAAGGTGTAAGGGAGTAGAAGAAAGACTATTAGATTCATTAAATGATAAATGGTGGTTCTAGGCTAGAGCACGAGAGTTACATTTTGTAGTAGTAGAAGAAGAAGAGATACATAATTGAGGAAAATGTTTTGCCATAGATGTAAGAGTAACATAACTTGGGTGACCCAATCTTCAGTGCGACAAGGAAGAGGAAGTAGCGGGAAGAGCTAGAACAGGGGTTGAGTTTGATGTATAATGGAGAGCGACGGGGTATAGGCCATCATGACAGGGACTGTGGAGAAGTGTTCGAAGATTCTTTTGATCCTTAATGGTGTAGCCATTGCCATTAAAAGAAATAATGCAATTGTTGTTAGTTGTTAATTTTGAAATAGAAAGGAGTTGATGATAAAGCTTATGAACATGAAGAATAGGGGTACGAAAGAGGCTACGTGAAGGTGTAGGAAGAAGGTCATTCCCAGAATGAAGAATAGGCAGTGAATTTTCATTTTCGATGAGTACTTGGTCCGATAAATTGTACGTAGAGGGCTGATGAACAGATTGCAAATCTAGAGTCAAGTGAGTAGTGGCACTACTGTCCAGGAACTAAGGGGATGGATGCGCATCTATGTTCACAAATAAAGCATGTGGTGTAGAGGAAGCAAGAGGAAGAAAAGTTAGGCCTACTTGATGCCAACAATTGATGGATGAAAGTTCACATTTTCCACATATTTGGCCTTCAATTTGAGGTCTGCTTCTTGTATTTCGAACAGGCAAAGGCCGGGCAAGGGATCTGCTGCATCTATTAATAAGAGAAAAGAGACCACGTCCGCACCTATTAAATGAAGCAAGAGTAAAATGAGAGTCAATAGGGAAATCATGCTTTGTTAATGTTAGATCTTTGGCAGCTTCAGTGGCCAAGTTTACTTCCTCACTATACAGGAGGGAGTATAGGTCCTCATGATTTATTGGCTTGAGTTTGATTCGAATTGAAGTCTTGAAGGATTGATAATTTGATGGTAATCCATTCAAAATGTACAACATGATATCTTCCGTGTCTACAGATCCTCCAGCAGCCACGATGTTGTCCACTAAATGCTTCACATTGGAAAGGTAGTATGTTATTGAATGATTTTTCATTGTGATGATATGCATTTCATTTTTAAGTTGATTGAGGAACGAACGATTTATGGATTGAAGTGAACATTCGAGCTTCAACCAAATTAGGTAGCAAGTATCTAAATTTAGGATATAATGTAGTATGGACTAAGAAATTGGTGAGTACATTGTCGCTGCTAGGTTTTGATCTATAAGTATCCATAAGGTACATTGCATATTTGAGGATTTTTGACCAGTTTCAGAGAGAAGATCAGGAATTAGACAAGGTGACAAGCCATATAGGTAACCATCATATTCATTTACTGTAAAAAGTTTTAGAATTTGAGACGACCATAATGGATAGTTATCGACAAGCAGCTAAGTATGCACGATATTCTTAATATTGGACACCAAGAATTTCAACTGAGAAGGATTGTAAATATTGTTGAGCTTTAGGATAGAAGAATCCATGGAGTTTGCAGACAAGGATGAAGCCGTTAGGCTGAGTTCTTTGATACCATGTTGAATCCTGCAATGAGCTGAAGGACTGTAGGCTTCGACAATTCAACCCTAGCCTCCCCGTTGCTTTCTTGGGGGAGTTTTAATAGATTAAGTTCTGGGGTAAATTTTTGGAAGACATATGAGTTTATAGGTAAGACACTACATAGAGATTTGCCCTCATTTTGTGAGGACTTTATAATCTGAGTTCTGGTTTCCTATAGGTGTAAGCCCTTATAGTTACTTGCCCCTCCCGATAGAGAGAGAACTTTTGATTAAGGCTAGTCATCAATCATATACATAGAAATACATATTATCTAGTATATAGTAGTAGCATGGGTCGGGTGTTTGAAGGGTTGATATTTAAAATTAGAATTTTCACCATCTTGTACTTAAAGCAAATGGTGGGGGAATGGATGATGGACATGATCAAGATCCCATGGTTCCATCATCCGGGCCATCATGGTCCATGGTTTACTTAGTTAGAGGAGGTAGTTGAACCAACATAATAGAAGGATCCTTGTCAGCATCCATGGGTTGCTTCATCCAAGAATACCTTATAGACTTGGGGTGGGCATTTATCTAAGGGAACAAATTTAAATCCACCTTAGCTAACAGAGGGCTTTGTTTCTTATCGATTATATCCTATTGATTCATATCTCAAGGATTTGATTCTATTAGGGAACATAAGGGCTCTGGCCATAACCATAATTTAGTGGTGCCATTTGGCGGCAAACCACCCGGTTTAGAGGGCCAATCATAATCATTTACTTGTTGTGTCATTTGGCTGTAAAACCACCGATTAGAGGATACATGTCATATCCTTACTCGCAGTAAATTATTTGAGAATGAATCTAGTGATATTCTCGACTAGACATTAGCTCTTTGTGAGCTGAAATGATAATTGATTTTATCCACCTCGATAAATAGTTGTGAAGGGTGGATGGATTTGATTTAAGCATTTTGGTGGTTTATTTTAATTTTTAATATTTGGATTTTTTAGATTTTTTGGAGTTTTAAACTTTTGTGGGTATTTGAGTGGCATTTAGAATAGTTGGAATACACTCCTATGGTTGAGATCTTCTATCAACGCAGCCATCATTGAGGTGATTTTGAAATCACTTTAAATGTTCATATTTTATGAATTTGGGAGGCATTTTGAATATTTATAACTGACCCCTCCGATTGAGATCTATATTCAATATGGACATCATTGGGGTGAACGTGAATTTGTATTTATTGATTGAACACTGTTGACTCTTTCTAATTATCGATAGAGGATCAGGTTCATAGGCTTTATATTTTTGTTTATGATTTTTTTTTTTGGAATAGACCTTGAAGGCCTTATATGAACGTATAAAATAGATATTTTGGTCGACACCTTAACCATATATCTATTTGATAATTAGAGCAGTGTCGATTCCTATCTATCCTTATAGAAGGATCATGCTCAAACAATATTCATTTATTGACCCGCATAACATCCCTAGATGTCACGTGTGTGTCCATAAGATGCTCATCGGGGCCCATGTGGGTGTGTGATTACACATGCATTTTTTGTACCAAAGTACATATATATTACAATGGATGTGTGGAGGCATTTTTGGATATTTATAAATGCCATATGTCCTCTTACATGATCATTTGCCCATTTCATACACATAGACTTTCGTGCATTGCTTGTTACTTTATTCAAGTAGGTGTTGTGCACTAACAAATCTACTGCTTTTGCTAGTAGATACTTACTCTCACTTGTCATTGTATTGTTGTCGACTATGCGAATGCTTTAATATTGGTTATAGCTCCCACATACACCTACAAAGAACATTTTCAAATGTAGGCAAATTTATTGTATTCGTTTGCAAGTCATCTTCCTTCGTCTGCAAGGAACTTATATATTTGCTAGATACTTGATTGGTGAGGCCATCCTTACGATCATTGCATGCCCATCATTATTGCTTTCTTCATGCACACTGATGGGCAAACTCTTGTATTTGCATGTGTATTGACTTTCAGTATTCATTGGAGGCTGTTATATTTGTTTTGATTAGCACCAACTGTAAGGATGTTATTGTATTTTTTGCACCGTCTCTATACTTTATTCTTGAACACATGATTATCCTTGTTTCAACTATCACACCTCTCCAATCTCTTCATGCAGTGTTGGTTGTCATCATTTGTAGGGAACTATTGTATTCTCCCATAAGTAGGTTGATATTAATTATCAGAATGTCATTGTATTTAATGCAACTCTTTTAGTGTCGCTTGTAGGGATGCTGCATGCATTGCAAATGTAGAAATCCTTACCTTTGTACGATGTACTACGTGCATTATAACTTGTTACATTTGTTGCATATTCTTTATAGCCATTACAAACTTTCCCTTCTATTTGTATGCTAGATGTTGTATGTATGGATGATCTTCTACAACGATTCATAAGACCTCATGTGTATTACAAGTGTGTTGTCCTCTGCATGAAGGTTGTGTGTTAATTAGTTTGTAAGTTGAGGTTGACCACAATGAGACTATTGCATTCATCAGATATCTCAATTGTCATTTGCAAGAAATCTATTGTATACACCATATGCCTTTCTTATGCTGCTAGATGACTTATAAATGGAATTGTTATCGCTTCATGTCAACTTGCATTAATTGTTGAAGGATCACACTCCAACTTTCACGTAGTTTCTCTTTTGATGGGTTAGTGCACTCATTGCAAGCTACTAGTGCTCATAACATTTAACATGATTGTATTTACTAACTTATGAAGTGCTTGGAATTGTATTTGACACAAGTTTCCCATTTGCTTAATGATATTCATCTCCAAACCTTCATTATTAGTGTCCCCGAGTCACTTATTCATTTACATCAATTTGAATAATCAGAATTCATTTATTGATCATTTAGATTTTGATTGTTTACTTGTTAAACAAAAAGTTTGGTTCTATTTGAGTTCAAGTTCTTTCCATTTGATTCAAATCAAGTTCAAGTCCCCTGTGGTCTTGCCTGTATTTAAGTGTCAAGTTCCCTATCATTTAATGTTCAAGTTTGAGTATAGTTCCATGTGATCAACTTGTATGTTTAGTTCAAGTTCAAATTCAAGTTAACTATGGTTTCTCTTTGTTAAAGTTCATTATTATTCAATGGCTTGTAAGCATAGTCCCTTGTTGTCCATTCTTATTCAAATATGGTCTTTTGTTAAGTTCAGATTTCGACAGGCTCCTGACATCTCCCCTGTTCAGGGGAAACTATTGAAAGTATGAAATGCGATAAGAGGGGGGTGAATTGGTATTTTTTAAATAAAAAATCAAAGCCTAAATAGGAGTTGTACTTTTTTTTGTGAATTTCAAAAGATGACTTAACTAATTAAAAGTGGAAGCTAATGATTAAAAAATGATTGCAATAATGATGATGAAATTTTAAATCATACAATGAAATACTAAAATTAAATTCTCACCAAGCAGTTATAACAATATTAAATGTAAGAAAAAATCAAATGCGGTAAATGGAAAAAGCACAACATAATTTTATAGTGGTTCGGTAACTTGACCTACGTCCACTCCCCGGAGTCCTCCACTATGAGATTTACACTACTCAAAAGTAATTATTTTTATGCTCCCACAATAAGGAAGAGAAGACTTTACACAAACTCACTTTCACCTTCCTCGGTGTGACAAAGTGCCGGACGTTATGTCACCCTCCCGGTGATGACAGTAGACCTTATTTTTCTCCCTCTTAGCGAAGGTAAAGGACCTTTGAGGATGTTGACTTGGAAGGCTCTCCCCCCTAGAGATCTCCCACAAGACTTACCCCAGCCACAGGAGGAGCAAGCGTGCACCAGGCTTGGAGCAACTGTGTGTTCCCCTCACACTCCTCCCCCACGCATAAACTCATATTCTCCTTCCTCTCATAAGCCCTAAATCTTCTCAAGAAGCTCCCTCTCAAGAGTTTTTCTTACTTTGTCAGGTTCCTCTCTCTCGCATTAAAAAATCCAAGGCATTGAATATATATCAGGTTTTAAGAAATCCTAAAAATTAATTTAAACGTTTTTATTTGTACAGTACAATTATAGCTCGTATAGTACGAACAATTCAAAATAGCTTTCCTCTTAGTACGAAGGAATACGAACAAAATAACAATTATCCAATACATCGTACAATACGATACAAATATCATCCAATATGATATACTATATTTCTTCAATTCATACAAGATGAATGTTGGAACGACCAAAATTTATCTTTGTTCATCGTTCTGTACAATCCAACTCGTATAGTACAATCAGTTAAAATATTCAAGTTGTCATGTACGATGTGTACATCGTACAGTATGATTAGATAAAAAAATTAAGGTTTCGTCTGATACAATCTTTGGGACAAAAAAAAGCCTCAGTTCATCGTATGGTACGAATAAGGTCGTACATTACAATCACCAATTATTAATGAAGCCACGATTTAATTGACTAATCATGGGGGTTAATTTTAGCAAGTATTCAAATATTCATATAGTACAATTGGACTATACAGTACGATTAGTTTAAAATTAAAAACTTGCTTAAATTAATCTGGCGGCTAGGGTTTCAGGTTGAAAATGAATCGTACAATACGATTACCATCGTACAGTATAATTAGTTCACATAATATAACCATTGAGCCACAGCGTATCATGTAGTACAATTTAAAATCGGATAGTATGATCTACATAAAAAATAAAATTTTCCTTTAAAAAACCTGTCCCCCTGTATGTGTGTATAGTTACCCAATTTGCATACACTTTTTATGGCCAGACTCAAAAAAGAAAAAAATAAAGAAAATACAAAGTTACAGGCTCCTTCACATCATATTCTACCTAGTCTCGAGTCTTCCGTTATCTTGAGAAGTGCGTGGTCTCCCTGAAATATTAGTACACACAGATAAGAGTAGCATTCAAAATATTCAATGAAGAATAAGATAATTCAATCAACATTATTTGTCATCATCAAAATCTCAAATTAAGGATCATAGAATACAACAATCCCCCCCTTTATGATTATGTCAAATAATTTTTGTTGATAGGCAATATAATATTTTTTGTGAGTTTTTTTATTAATATAAATAAAAGAATATAAAAATATGAACATAAACATGCAATTTATTTTAAGTCAGAAATTAAAATAAAAAATATAATATGCAACAAGAAAACATACTAACTAAGGACAGACAAATTTCTGCCCCTTTTGACATCACTAAAAAAAGGAGTATCAAAGAAAATGTACATAAAACATATTTGACAAAGACTTAGTCAAATGATGGATCCTAATCAAGTGATGGTGGAGGTGGCTGAAAGAAGTGATGGATGGAAGCAAAATGATGATCGATCGAAGCAAATCTTTTCCCAAACCATCGCATGTCATCCTCTAGGTGGAGCAAGTCCCTCTTGGTGGAGCAGGTCTTCCTGTTGGAGCAGCCTCCTCTTCATCAACAAAATTCGGATATGCACGCTCTTGGCCTCAATGAAACAATATATGGAAAGAGGCATCCGTATAAAAATATGGACATTGTCGGGTTCACCAGGATAGGTCAACTGGTATTTGTGGTGAAGAATGTAGCCTATGACATGCCCTAGGACTAGATATAGTTTCATGCGGGCGCTAAGATGGCAAACTTGGGTAATATTCCTAATATAGTCAATAATCAAATCAGCTTCATCAAATCAAGTATTGGACATAATCAGGTAAGTGACAATAAACAGGATTGGGGTCATGCGTATCCTATCTCTAACTTTGGATATTATGGATGTCCTAAGAACATGTTGGATGATGCAGACATTTTATGTTAAAGACTAGATAAGAGGTTGGTGTTGGTTCAAAGTAACATTTCTAAGAACTAAATTAATGGAACTCCAGTCA
This sequence comes from Dendrobium catenatum, assembly GCF_001605985.2. Taxonomy (NCBI): domain Eukaryota; kingdom Viridiplantae; phylum Streptophyta; class Magnoliopsida; order Asparagales; family Orchidaceae; genus Dendrobium; species Dendrobium catenatum. The sequence goes on from NW_021319127.1 coordinate 3,555,361, forward strand.
AACTCATTTATTATAAAGGAGTGGGCTCGAGGTCTTTCAGTAGAAAGCCCGATATAAAGGGTGAGAAGAAATTAGAGGGTAGTGGAAGCAAAGAGGCTCATCACCTCAAAGTTAAGGGATACTTGATTTAGCATGCGAGAAGGAGTGATCTTACATACTTTGAATTTATGGTAGGCATCCTCATCTTTAGCAGACAGAAAATGATCATCGTGGCAATGAGAGGAAGAAGAGCTTCTCGGGATGATTCGACCTCATTTGCTTGAGCTAGCCAATGAGTAGAAACAAGTGAGGATGAGTGTAATAAAGAAAGGTTAAGTGAAATAAGCTTGTTTTCCCTTATATTTATAGAATTTTTAACTATACGTACAATACAATAGAGTATTGTACAGTATGATCAAGAAATTATTTCGTCTAGATGATCGGTCAGAAAGAGGTGGTTAAATCGTACAGTACGATCAGGATCGTACTGAACTATATGAAGAAAATATGTTTGTCCACCTTTAAGAAAAAGGATCGTACAGTACGAATGAGTATTCATATAGTACGAATTGCAATAATATCATATCGACCATGTTAAATTCATCCAAATTCATTCGGACACATGGATTGTACAATACGAAAGGTATATATCGTACAGTATGAATGGAACTTATATCATACCAAATGATTTGAATGCATGGCCATGTATATCGTACAATACGAAGTGGATCGTATAGTATGATATGCAGATAAAAAATCGAACCTGAAACTAGTGAGGTTAAACAGTCTAGATTAAATATTTCATTGCATGACTAATAACTCTTTCGTATGAAACCTAGCGAAACTATCTCTGATATGAATTAAATGTATGAGATGCACTAAGAAGGGGGGGGTGTGTGAATTGATATTTTTTTAATAAAAAATCAAAGTCTAAACATAAGTTCTATCTTTTTTTTGGTGAATTTTAAAAGATGACTTAATTAATTAAAAGTGGAAGCTAGTGATTAAAAGACAATTGCAATAGTGGTGATGAAATTTTAAATTGCACAATGAAATAATACAATTAAATTCTCACCAAGTAGCTATAGCAATGTTAAATGCAAGAAAAATAAAATGTGATAAATGGAAAAAGAACACCAGAATTTTATAGTGGTTTGGTCACTTGACCTATGTCCACTCCCGGGAGTCTACCACTCTGGGATTTGCACTACTCAAAAGTAATTCTCCTTCTGCTTCCACAGCAAGGTGGAGAATCTTTTACACAAACTCACTTTCACCTTCCCCGGTGTGGCGGAGTGTCGGACGCTATGTCACCCTCCCGGTGACGGCAATGGATCTTCTTATTTTTCTCCCTTCTAGAGAAGGCAGAGGACCTTTGAGGATGTTAACCTTGAAGGCTCCCCCCCTAGAGAGCTCCCACAAGACTTACCTGGGCCACCAGAGGAGCAAGCGTGAGCAGGCTTGGAGTAATCGTGTGATCACCTCACACTCCTCCCTCACGCACAAACCCAACTTCTCCTTCCTCTCACAGGCCCTAAATCTTCTCAAGAAGCTCCCTCTCAAGAGTTCCCTTCCTTTGTCACATTCCTTTCTCTCTCATTCAAAAAGCAAAGGCAATGAATATATATCAAGCTTCAAGAAACCCTAAAAATTCAATTTAGTCGTTTCTATTTGTACAGAACGATGATAAATCATACGGTACAATCAGTTCAAAATAGCTTTCATCATGTTACGAAGAAGTACAAACATGCAATAATTGTCTAAAACATCATACAATACGATACGAATATCGTTTAGTACGATATATTATGTTTCTTTAGTTCATACATGACGAATGTTAGGACGACCAAAATTCATCTCTATTCATCATTCAATATGATCCAACTCATATAATATGATCAGTTAAAATATTCAGGTCATTTTATACAATGTATACATCGTATAGTACAATTAGTTCAAAATCAAGGTTTCACCCGGTATGATTTTCGGGACGACAAAAAACTGCCTTGGTTCATCATACGGTACGAACAAGATCGTACAGTATGATCACCAATCATTAATTAAGCCTTAATTTAATTGTCTAATCATGGGAGTTAATTTTAGCAAGTATTTAAATATTCGTATAGTACGATTGGATCGTACAGTACGATTAGTTCACAAAATATAACCATTGAGCCACAGTGTAGCATATAATACGATTTAAAATAGTACAATATGTTCTACATAAAAAAATATTAAAAAAAAAACTCCCCCCTTGTGTTTATGCATGTTTACTCAAGTTGCATACAGTTTTTGTGGTCAGACTTAAGAAAAAGAAAAAAAAGAAAATACAAAGTTACATGCTCCTTCACATCCTATTCTACCCAGTCTCAAGTCTTTCATTGTCTTGAGTAGTGTGTGATTTCCCTGAAATGTTAGTACTCACAGACAAGAGTAACATTCAAAATATTTAATGAAGAATAAGATAATTTAATCAACATAATTTAAAATCATCAAAATCTCAGATTAGGGGTCATAGAATGCAACAACTAAAGAAGTCTTAGCCTACTCGACACGTCAAGAAAGACGTGAACGATCGATGTTGTGGGACACTGCAATCGTAATCTTCATCCACACCATGCCAAGAAAGGCGTGCATGGGTTTTCAAAAGTACCTGTTTGAAAAAGAAGTTTATCCATGTGTGCAGGTACTTATATTTTTTCTCATCCATGCTAAAAAAATGCGCACAAGGATCATCCGCCTTGCTGTAAGTGCCACACCAAGTTCCCTGCCACCTCGCTAAGAAAAACATACATAGGGTGTCCCTTACCACACCACAAACATTGAAAACATGACTTTTTGGAGATTACATACCTCGCCACAAGCACCACGTCGAACTTTCTCCCGCAGTGTTAAGAAAAATGCGCATGAGTGATTATTCGTCGCGCTGTAAGTGCTGAGGACAGGTTTTCGGGTTTAGAACTTTATACTTACGTATAGGGGACGTCGGCGGAGTTGGCATGTGGATCGAGGCAAGAGAAGATCTCTTTCTTATTTTTTTTCTTTATTTTAATTATAATTAAAATAATTAATTATAACTAATTAAATTAATAATAATTAATTATTAATAAAAATAATTAATTTAGATTAAACAATAATTAACATAATTAATTGAAATTAATCATAATTAGTAATCAATTATAATTATTTATAATTAATAACAATTAATTATGAATAATCATAATTAATCAGATAGGATTTAAACATGATTTTAGCTAAACCCGTCAAACAGCAGGATATGAGTATGATTTAGATGTTGTTTGGCAATAGGAATTATGCAGGATTTATGCTTGATCCTGCCAAATGTGATTGTATCGCCTGTACATCTCATGGCGGAGTAAATCCTCCAAGGATTATCAAACCCTTGATTAAGAGGATTTACGAGATTTGGCCGAAGTAGCGAGTGAAAGGGGAGAAGGATTGTTACCAAACAAAGAGAGCAAGCTCCCATCAATACTTTCGATTGAAATGTTGTAACTTCCGATCCAACAGAAAGATGGAACGTCGTCGAAGGAGCGAAGTCAGCCAGCAATGGAGGAGGTAGGTCGGTCTCTCTCTCTCTCTCTCTCTCTCTCTCTCTCTCTCTCTCTCTCTCTCTCTCTCTGTGGATCGGAAGGTCCGGGAGGTCGGACAAGGCTAGGGAAGAGGAGATCGATCAGAGCAAGAGGAGGAAAAGGTTGGAGGAATTGGGGTTATCTAGTTGAATTCGGACTGGTTACATACATCGGGCAGGTGTATGTGGCTGAGGGTATTCGGGAAGGGAGATATGGCCGTGGGTTTGGGTTCGGAAGAGGCGAAGAAGAAGAATGGAATGAGGCCAGTTGGATGTGGGAGTTCGACTTCATTTGGGTTGGAAGTTTTGCGAAGGGCTCGGAGGCTGGAAGTGAGAGATCAGGAAGAAATTAATATGAGGGGTTGGAGGCTTGAGATCGGAAGGCAGAGGGGAAAAGCGCGAAAGCTTCGTCGTATTTAATAACTCGATCGATCTACTCTCCACACGCAGGAGAAGTGACTCGAGCAGCGCCATTGCAGACTGCGAATAAGACTGTAGTAGCGGGATTTTGGCAGAGAACAGGTGATGGGCGCGGGATTTGCAGACAGGTAACGATTTGTGCATTTTTATATTATACCCTTTTTTGTTTGAGCTAGAGGTGAGTGAACAAGGACAAGCAGGAGAAAGCAACAGAGAGGAATAGTGACCATGAAAACAGAGCAGATGCAAATGTGATTTCTGGATATGTATAAATGCATGTACAGTAAGCTGTATATGTAATACTAATTCCCTTGGGTAGTTGTGCTCCAGGTACTGCGATTGGTGCCAGGGAATGAAATAGCTGTAGTAGGCATAATGGCTCACATAGCAGGTTATTAAATGATTTGCTGTAGTGGAGAATGAAGGAGATGGACGACCACACTGTTCAGTTTGTGACAATCCGAAAAGCTTCCATGTCCACTGCTCAAATTAGCCTCTGCACGATTCATAACATACTATTTCTTTGAAAGCACAAATAACATATCAGTCAAAATAGATCTTAAATTAAGAAATATGAACCAACAAATTAGGGAATTAGAGCATCATCATGGCTCTAAACTCCTCAATACAAATCACACCATCTCCATTCAAATCAAAGCTAGCAATCATAGAACGACACTGTTCAATTGGCCTCGATGAACCCAAGTGACTAAGCATTCTTTTCAAACTCCTATCTGTAATGAAGCCCTTCCCATCCATCTCGTATAACTTGAAAGCTTCCTTTACTATGTGGTCTTCCTTATTACTCTTTTCTTCTTCACTACTTTCTATCTCCGCCAATCTAATGAAGTCTTCCATGCCAAGTAGACCATCATCATCTGAGTCAACATATCGTAGCATGGCCTCAGCTTCCTCAGAGCAGAGCTCTTCTCCAATAGTTTTCATAAGAAGCTGAAGCTCAGATGAGGAAATTTTACCATCTCCATTAGTATCAAAGTGATTGAAGAGGCGTTCCATATCCTTCTGTGCATTTGCAAAGGAAATGAATGTCATATCCATGCCTATGATTTTGTTTTTGCAGAACTCAAAGAGATGTAAGAATGGAGATGAAAGAAGAGAATGTTTACTCTCGTAAGTATGAGTGAATTTTCTTTAGCTATTTTGTATGCATATATATAGTGGTAAGCAGTAGAACTTTTTTTAATGTTTGAAGCATCCTTGCGATTGTTTATATATTATAAAAATGCTGCTTTCCATTGAACATTGAAAATTCAACAGAAGTTTTGTGGGTTGACGACGTCTGAGCTCATTTAAGGAATTATGATGGTCAGGTTTTGTGGACAGATAGGTTAGAGTTTCAAAGGAGAAATTCTTTATTTTGGTTCTCCATTGACTAATATCACTTTTCTACCATTGCTCTTCAAACCTTCTTTGCTTCTATATAATTCATTAATAGAATGGGTCACCAACACATCACCGTAAAATATATAGATAATTGCTATTTAAATCTGTTTGAATATTGCATAAGGCAAGCTGTAAATAAATGCTATTTAAATTGTGTAAATGATGATATATATATATATATAAGTATACAATCTTACTCTTTATAATCATAAAAAAAGAAAATTATGTACGTAACTTAATGATTATTTTATGGAAAATTTGAGAAATAAAAGGGGAGTAGAATCAATAAACTGAACTCTCATGTAGCAAATAAATATGCATTTAATGTTTTTGTAAATTTTTATCTTAAGTTGATTTACTATGCTAATTATGGTTTCGTTCCAGACAGTTTTTTTTTTTTTTAAATATTTTTTAATACAATTTTTAAGTACAAAATTGTTGGAATTAGAAAATTTTTATATTCAAAAGCTATTTTAGAAAATAATTAGAAAGCATTCACAAACATAACTTTTACCTAAAAATATTTCTCGTTGTTCTTCATGATCTCTCCGGAAATGATATCAAATTTTAATATATTTTGTTTGTGAGTGATGAATATGATTTATTTTCTAAATAAATAGTAGTAGTGTAATCATAATAAATAGGAAGTTTATTCATCCAACATTCACACACGATGCTTTTAAGATGTTCTTTACTTCGTATGAAATTTCTGTTTGTTTTCTTTGATTCGAAGGTTTCAAGATCGGAGGACCTTTCCAAATATTTTTGAAACTATGGATTTTTTAGCATTGTCCATTTCACGGAATAAGTGATGTTCGAGTGTTTTGATTTCTGCAATGCATTTCATACATTCATTTGCATGATGTTGCTTATGTTAGTTATCATTTTCTTCATGCTTGATCCAATCAATTATAAGGCTTCCAACTAAGAGGTCTAAGGTAGTCTATGTGTATGTGTTGCATGTATGAATTTTTCTTAAATGATCTAAATATAAAAAAAAAGAAGACAAGTTCTCTTCCTCGCTTCTTCTCTCCAGCCCAATCCATCCAACAATCAAACTATTTCACCAGATTAAGCCCATTAATCAGCTATGGTCGGACCCAGGGCTACCACTCTCTGATTTCTTCTAGCTATGGTCGGTCCATATCAAAGCCCATTAATCAGCCCATTTCATTCCAACTGAAATAGCCTTTCAAAGCCCACTCAAACTAAACCTATCAGCTCAATCCATTCAACAATCAAACTATTTCAATATACCACCTAAAGCCCATTCAAATCAACCTGATCAGCCTCACTTAATCTCACCTCCTCAGCCCAATCCCACTCGATCTACTTCAAAGACCCACCAGATTAAGCCCACGTATGTTTGTCATTTGAGAAACTTGCCATTTAAAATAATCCTCTCATTCACAAATCTCACAAGTCCTTAACCGATTTCCACTCAAGTTAGCCCAAGCAGTGAGCATCTTTCTCTCATTTTTATTATATGTTTTAGCATATTCGTTATTTGCGTTAATACTATACTAATACTATTATCTTTTCTCATACTAACAACAATATTACCATTTATGTAAATATTAGTATTAAGGTTAATATAAATATCATTATTAATGTGATGTTAACATTGATATTTTTTAAATGATTAATATTAATATCATTATTAGTACTCATTTTGATGTTATTAATGACATTATTAGTAATGATATTTGTGATGTTATTAAAAAAAAAAGATAATGAAGAAAAAGGTATAAAAAAAGAAAAAAAGGGAGAATCTCTCTCCTTTACGTTTTCTCAGGTCAAGACAACAGCCAAAAATGTTAAAAAACGTTGAACAATAGCTCTTAAATAGAAGAGCTTCAAAGGAGCTTAATAAATGCAAGTTGCCGACTTTATTGTCCAGGACGATAATAATATCGTCCTGTACGATCAGTTCAAAACACAGACGATCGGCCAGAACATCACTCTGAAGATGATCTGGACGATTGAAAATTGGCTTGATCATCCAGGCCAATCTCACAATCGACCCGGCCGATCTCACGATCGTCCCGGTCGATCAGTTCAAATCAGAGAAAAATCGTCCAGAGCATCGCCCTGAATTTCAACTGGCCGATAGTTATCGTCCAAGTATAACTAAGGGTTTTTGAATTGATCGTTCTAGCCGATCTTGTGATCGTCTAGGACGATATGATTGTATCTATCATCCTTAATTACTTCCTTGATTCCTGAATCAATTTAGGCATAATTATGTAATATCATCCAGGTCGATCTCACGATCGTCCTAGCTGATTTCCAAAAATACAGAATACCTAAATTGATTATGGCGGCTATTTCTTTCTGTTTTGAGCATATCGTTCTGGCCGATACAAGTATCGTCCAGGCCGATCAATTAATTACGGCTGCTTTAACTAAGTAATCTTGATTAGAACTTCTATTTTGAACTCGATCGTGCAGGACGATATAAATATCGTCCGTGACGATGTGAGTAAAAACAAAAATTCTAAACTCTCAAGTGTGTGTATAGGGTTACTTAACATCAGTCACTTCAAATATTTATAATTGACTCAAGAAAGGGGAAAAATACAGACTGACTCAGACCTAGTCTACCCAATCTTGAATTGGCTCTGTTTGTCGTTAGATCTTTTGGTCCTGAAATGTAAGTAGAGGAAAGCAGTCAAAGTGTTTGCTAATATCAAAATCACAATCTATGAAACCAAGTTTTTAACAATCTCCCCCTTTTTGATGATGGAAAATACTTTGATGATTATAGCAGTGTAATTCAATAATTTTAAAAATTTAGAGTAGAAATAGGTGCAAGTACAAACTAATAAGTACAAACATAATCAACAAGTACAAACATATTACTCATCCTTTTGTCATCTCAAAAAGGAGGAAGGAGCTAAAAAGCAACTAAAGTAGAAAAAGCTTGATGATGGCAAACACTTGGATGATTATAGCAGTGTAATTCAAGAATTTCAAAAATTCAGAGTAGAAATAGGTGTAAGTACAAACTAACAAGTACAAACATATTACTCCCCTTTTTGTCATCTCAAAAAGGAGGAGGGAACTAAAAAGAAACTAAAGTAGAAAAAGTATAAAAAGAAGGAAAAACAAATATAAGCAACTACTGGAAATAAAATCTAATACTAGAAAAATGAGGGTCCCTGATCATTAGACGGAGGTGATGGTGGTGGTGACTGCTGAAAGTAACTAGTCAAGGCAGCAAACTGTGAGCCAAACTAGGCCATGTCCTGGTCGTGCTGCTGCTGTTGGTGTGCAGCAAAGGTGTCGAACCAGATCTCCAATCGATCAAATCTCTTCACTAATTGATCAAACTATAAGTGCTGGAGGAGAGGAGCAGGTTCAGGAACGGGATCGGGAGCCTCCTCCTCTTCGGCCCTCTGAGGTTCCCCATCCACTGGGTGGAGACGAGTACTGTAAAGGATATTGAAAGAACTGTTCGAGTAGCAGGGAGGCTGAAGATCGTGATGAGTAGGATATTGAAGATTGTATTTGGTTTCAAGAATATAGGCTATGAGGTGTCCTAAAGCAAGGTTGTGTTTCCTCCTTTGGCCTATATCGAATAGTTGTTAAATGATCAATGTAACGAAAAATTATGTATGTAGCATTAAAATCTCTATGGACCATGATGTAAAAAGTAGTCAAAGAAAGTAGAGGAGTGATGTGGACACGATCTCCGGCCTCTAGAATTATGGAAGTGCGAAGGACATGTTGGATTATCCTAACATCTTTGACTAAAGAGCTAGTCTCCCCAACATGAAAGGGTGTGTTGGTCTAGCGAAGGAAATGATTTGCCGATGTCCAATCAAAATCAGGATCAGAAATAATGGTATGTAGCTTATCCCTGGTGGTGGATAGCTGCAACAGTTCAGCACAGTCCTGATATGTGATCTCGACCGGGCGTCGATTCATATAGGAGGTCAGGGCTGTGAAAGCAAAATTTATACGAAGATTTGCATAAAATTCTAACAGAAGTTCAGAGAAAAAAGGGACAGCGAGGGTAAGAATGAAACAGAGAGAAGTGTGAGCAAAGAGATCCACAGGATTGATGGTTCTGGAAAGAGTGATGCCACATTCTTTATAACGACGGTAAGCTGCTTGATCCTCTACTTCCCTGAATCGAGGTCCAGAGTGGCCCTCGAGGAACTTCTAGAAGCCTGTCAGACTCGCTTTCCACCAGCCATAGCAAGAAATCAGTAAGTAAAAACGAGATAAAAAGAAGCTTTGAGGTGAAAACAATGGCTGGAATGGCCTGTATTTAAAGAAACGGCCACATCGTCCAGGACGATCATAGAATCATCCAGGACGATATGGTTCAATTATTGCGTACAGGCCGATTGGTCAAAAAGTTTGTCCAATCGGCCGGGCCGATTAGATATCGGTCAGGACGATTAGACACAGGCGATCGTCCCGAGGAATCAAATTGGACGACCGTTGAAAAAGCAAATCGGCCGGGCCGATTAGGTGTATCGTCTAGGATGATGCTTAAGAATTGATCGTACCGGCCGAATTTAAGACATTTTAAATCTGTGCCACGTGTATCGTCCAGGACGAACAGTGGATCGACCAGGACGATTGTCCAATAATGGATCTTCCGGGGCCGATTTTAAGGATTTTAAATGTACTGACACATGGCTTGTCCAGGACGATCAGGTGTATCGGCCAGGACGATGACCATAAATGCGTCGGGCAGGACGAAAATTTTATCGGCCAAGGCGATCAAAATGATTGTAACAGAGTTCGATCATATCGGCCAGGACGATAAGAGATCGTCCGTGATGATGCGTTACAGAAAGCTCAGAAAAGTTCAGCAGATGGAATTTTGAAGAGAAATTATCATATCATCCAGGATGACAGAGGTATCGGTCAGGACGATGTGACAAGAATTTGGAAACCAATAAAAGATAGAGATGATCAGAGAAAGCCCCAAACAAATAAATAAAATAAAATAAAAAACTAACAAACAACAACGAAAAAACTAAAAACAATCAAAGGAAAGAAAAATAATTTTTTTTTTAAATTTTTTTATTTATTTTTTTTTGTTTTAGCAAAGCATTCAAATAACAAATTTCTCAAATAATTAAATTTTAGAGATTCAAAAGATCAAAGAGTTGATAAGTCATAATCTTAAAACGGTACAATATCCGATTCCATTAACCCTAGCTTGGACGTCTTTTAGGGTAAAAATTATCTTTTGAAAATAAAAGGCTAAACTCAGAATAAATTAATTGGGTAAAAAGAAGATTCGTTCAAAACTTGGTTACAAAAAAAATAACTCATAAATAATGTACCAAAGTAATTTGTCTCAATCATGAACTTTGAAATCAAGCCTTTGAAAATATCAAGTAACCCATGAGTTCTCTAAGTTTTAAAAGTTTTGAAAAGAGAGGATAGCTTGCTTTTAGTGGGCTCTTTTTATGCCTCTTGACACTTTGATTGGCTCTTTGAGCATCTTTTAATTTTTGATACACTTTTGTGTATACTCTTTTTATTTCAATTTGGCGACTTTGCCATTTTATTTTATTTTATTTTTACAAGCTAAATTCTCTTTTATAATCTCTTAAACATGATTCTTAGTTGTGAGTATATCTTCTAGATATTAGAGAATAGGAGCTCTCTCTTTAACATAGGGAAGAATCAAGTCTTTTTTTTTTTAAGAATGCAATTTGCATTAAAAGGAAACCTA
>NW_021319127.1:3566559-3624196 GCF_001605985.2 Dendrobium catenatum
CCTCACAAGATCCTCTCTCTCTCTCCCTCTCTCTCTCCTTTAGATTTTCTCAGGTCAAGACAGCATCCAAAGATGTTAAAAAATGTTGAACAATAGCTCTTAAATTGAAGAGCTTCAAAGGAGCTCAATAAATGCAAGTTGCCAACTTTATCATCCAGAACGATAATAATATCATCATGTATGATAAGTTCAAAACACAGATGATTGGCCAGAACATCACCCTGAAGATGATCTGGACGATTAAAAATTGGCTTGATCGTCCAGACCGATCTCACGATCGTCCCGGCCGATCAGTTCAAATCAGAAAAAAATCATCCAGAGCATCGCCCTGAATTTCAGCTGGCTTATAGTTATTGTCCAGGAGTAACTAAGGGTTTTTGAATAGGTCTTCTGGCCGATCCTGAGATCGTCCAGGACGATATGATCGTATCAATCATCCTTAATTTCTTCCTTGATTCCTGGATCAATTTAGAAATAATTCTATAATATCGTCCAGATCGATCTCACGATCGTCCTGGCCGATTTCCAAAAATATAGAATACCTAAATTGATTATGGCAGCTTTTTCTTTCTATTTTGAGCATATCATCCAGGCCGATCAGTTAATTATGGCTTCCTTAACTAAGAAATCCTGATTAGAACTTCTATTTTAAACTCGATCGTCCAGAATGATATAAATATCATCCAGGACGATGTGAGTAAAAACATAAATTCTAAACTCTCAAGTGTGTGTGTGTAGGGTTACTTAACATCAATCATTTCAAATATTTACAATTTACTCAAGAAAGGGAAAAAGAAAAATACAGACTGACTCAAACCTTGTCTATCCAATCTTGAGCTGGCTTCATTTGTCGTCAGATCTTTTGGTCCTGAAACGTCAATAGAGGAAGGAAGTCAAAGTGTTTGCTAACATCAAAATCACAATCCATGTAACCAAGTTTGCAACAGAATTTGCAAGTGAACCACGTAGAGATTGAATTTAAACACGATGTTGGGGATAAAAATTTTGAGTTGAATTGTAGAAATTGGACTAAATAATCAACAAAGAAATACAAACCATGAAATAATCAAATTAAAAAAAGTAAATGTACAAGGAAGAACTTATAAAGAACAATGAATGAATTTTCAAGGCAAACAAGTGGTGAATGGTGGAATTAAATGACTTGGAATATTCAATCAAAATCAACCTACAAATGAGAACAAGTAATATCCACATTGTCATGCAAGCAAATGTGGCTTCCCTTATAAATAAACGAGTTTGGCTTGCATAGAGAAATAAATAATAAGTGTGGTGCATCAGGAACTCTACATTACATTGCAAATGAACAAACAGATTTGCTCGTAAGAAATGACAATAGATGTGTTGAAAACCTATTGAGTTCATTACAAATGTAGGAGTGGATACAACATACTACATGCAACATCAGAGGAGCTACAAGGAATGCATGCATCCACAATTAATAATAGATGAATTATCATGCACACTATAACCTACTCTTGGTCAACACAGTCAATTACATACAAGTATATTAATATGTCTATAGATGATAACAAGAGGTAAATGGTGAATGTTATGATACCCTTGCAATCAACGTCAGATAAATATGACCACACTATGTGAATAATGGACGATATGATCCATTTGGGGATAACAACAGCAGACATGCCACTAACATATTGGATCCCTTATAGAAACAAATACATCTAGCAGTAGAGACAAAGAATCTGCAATGAATACAAGTATTTACAACCAACTGTGGAAGACTTGTCATGCATACATTGAGCCACCTACAAATGATAACGATGAAAATGTCAATTCACCAGAAAGCTACTAATTAATATGCTGATTCACTAAAATAATGGATCAAGAAACATAGAGCCCTTAAAATTCAAGCCAATCATCCCATGAGTCTATATAAAGAAGCTTGAAAGCACTAATGAAAGGAGTTATTAGTGAATGTGATGGGTAACATACATAGAAGAAGGCAACTTGCCAATAGAATATGCTCGTGTAAATTATAATGAATATAACTCATTTGTAGTCAATGTCAATCAATATGCATAAGAAAATTGATGGCGAGCATATCGCATATGGAAAAAGACATCGACATGCATATGAACACACCAAGACTATGGCCAAATGTTGATATTCCTTGCAAACGTTTGGGTACAATATGCAGTAAACAGAAGGATATTTATGTAACCAATGGAAACCCAATGTTAGGCAAAATACAATAATTCTCGCAAGTAAAGGCGGATGAAACATAACAAATTCAAATAAGTACGTGCTGCTGCGATCCTTCATACATTTAACATATTATTTGCAAGCAAAGATGAAAGATATACAATGTATGCAAGTGCCTATGGGTCGTTATATGAGACTTATTGTACACCTAATGTGTTAACCATAAGTAAAATGCAAAATAACCATAACAAATGCAAATAACAATAGGTACAGGTAGAAGATTTACATGTGGAGTAAGTTGCTTGCATAAATAAACATCAAGAATGTGGTGAATGTAGTCATCAACAAGAAATAATAGGAGATTCCTTAGTGTACTACAATTACCTGTAGAAAAAAATGAGTAGTTCCCAACAATCTTCCTATATAAAATGGGTAAATGACTATAGTGCTACACCACACCAATGGATATGCAACATTTATACAAGTAGACATAAGGCATTTGTGGGATTTTACATTGAGCATTATGTACATTCAACTGACAGTTATCCACACAACTGACCAATGCCAATTTTTTTAAAAATGCCCCCACACATGCACTATGATATGTATACACATAAATCTCGAAGTTCATGTTCATGTACATTGAACTAACACCCATATAGGCCCTGACGAGTGTGTTACGAGTGAACATGTGATGTCTAGGGATACTGCATGGGTCAAATAATAAACCCAAGTTCAAACTAAATCCTTCTATGTGAATAGATATGGGTCGATACTGCTTAAATTATTAAAAAAATATATGGTTGCAACATCGACTAGAATATTTTATTTTATAATTCATATTAGCCCTTCAAGATATATTAAAGGAGTTATTCACTAAAGAAGGCTTGAAGTCTACGAAGGGCCTGATCCTCTATAAGTAAGTGGATAGAGTCAAAATGGTTCAATTAATAAAATATAATTCCTCATAAAATATCTTGATGATCGTCATATTGAATGTAAATCTCAACTGGAGGGGTTAATTCTCAAGAATCTATCAAATGGCATCAAGCCTACAATGGATCCAATCCTCTATCGAAAAATGAGATAGATTTGATAAAGTTCAATTAATAAAAAAAACCCATGTACCCTGATGATGGTCGTATTGAATGTAGATCTCAACCAGAGGGATTGATTCCAAACATTCAAGTTAATGTTTCCCAAATTCCCATGAAAGAGCCAAAACTCTAAAAATATCAAAATCCAAATATTTATAATTGAAATAAACCATAAAAGGCTTAAAGTAAAATCCATCAACCCTCCATAATAGTTTATCAAGAAGGTTAAATTTGAAAATAGAATTTAGCTCTCAAAGAGCTATTTCTTTTCAACAAAGAGCTAATGTATGGTTAAGAATATAATTAAGTTTCATTATCATATCATGTTCTATTAGTAAGGATATGACTTATATCCTCTAACTGGCAGTTTTTCCACCAAATAACATGGCACGTAAACATATATTATTGGGGTCATTTGAACTGGGTGGTTCACTGCCAAATGGCACTACTAAATTATGGTCACAGCTAGAGCTCGTATGCTCCCCAATGGAATCAAATCCTTGAGATTTGAATAAAAATGATATAATTGATAGGGAATAAAGCTCTTTATTATCTTAGGTGGGTTATAATTTGTCACATTAGTTAAATATCCACCTTAGGTCTATAAGGTACCCTTAGATGGCATAATCCAATGTTGTTGTCAATGATCCTTCTGTTAGGTAGGGTCGACTACCTTCTATGAATAAGTAGACTAGGGAGCATGATGGCCAGGGACAATTGAACCACGGGATCTTGATCTGGTCCATCATCTATTTTCCCACATCCGCTTTAAGTATGAGGCGATGAAATTTCTATTTTAAATATCAAAATTATCAAATACCTAAACCCATGCATGCTGCTACTATATGTTAGATAACACATATTTGTATGTATCTTATCGATGACTAGCCTTAGTTAAAAGTTCTCTCTCTTTACTAGGAGGGGTAATTAATAGTAGGGGTTTGTGCATAATATAGGTAACTAGAACTCATATCATAAAGTTTTTGCAAAATGTGGATAAAATCTTTGGGTAGCGTTATATCTACAAACTCATTCTACCTTCCCAAACTTTACCCCACAACGTAATCCTTTAAAACTCACCTAAAAGCTTAAGGAGGCTGGGGCACAAATTTTTAGAGCCCATAGATTTTTGGTGACTCCATTGTGATTTGGTTTCTCATCTTTGGCTAGTCATCTAAATGCTATAGTAGTAACTAAATTAATATGGGCTCAAAATTTTAAATTTTCTAAAATGATTTTTTAATGAATTAAAATCTTGAATATTATAAAAAATAAACATTCATAAATTTGCTTAAAATTTTATTAAATAGGGTTTTAAATTTATGTTATTTTAATTGCTTCCTTATGTTGTTTTATTATGTTCTATGTAGTCTCTATATTTTGAAAGTGTGGGGTGATGTGTTAAGCATTGATTACTAACTCTTATCTTTTTCTGTGTAGCTAGATCTACATAACACTTCCTTTACCTCCCATTTAGGACATGGCGCTAGCATTCAGCAAGAAAATATAGTCATTAATACTAGAAGCACCCAAGCCACCATCCAATTTGGTGGGCTCAAATTCCGTACAGCTATTATAATGGTTACTGTTGGCCCTGTGTACGATGTAGAATCTGAGAGATCTTTTAGGAGGCCCCACTCCACTAGAGCTATTACACACCATACACATCTGCTAGCATAATGACCCACCACTAGAACTGCTATGCGTCGTGTGCATTTTCCAACTCAATGACTTATTTTTGAGGAGCCACAATGGACAACTTTTGTATTTGAACAGCTTTCTTAACTGGAAGCCTTGACCACTAAGAGAATTATGGCTGGTGAAAAGATCTCAGTGGTGACTGCAAATATCAAAACACTATCAGATTACTTACACATGGGAAGAATAATGATGATGCCTTTTCATATAGAGGGAGGGTCATGAGAAGGCAAAGGTGAATGAATAATGATGAGCTTCGAGATCAGCATCAACTACTATCAATACACCCATCGAATTTGCCAACCTAGGAACCATAAATAGACATCTTCACCCAGAAAGGGGTTTCTCTGATTTGAGATGGATAAAAAGAAATAGCTCATTCGACTATATAAAGAAATCCTTTTGGGATCAGCAACCTCAAGTCCCGAACCATCCAAAAAAGAAAGAGCCTAAATCTTTTTTGACTAAGGAATAACAAGTATTAAAGAAAGTGAAAGATCAAGGGATGAAGAATAAAAGAGTACAATGGACATTAATGTAGTGGGATAAAGGCTTGATGTTGTTGTTGTTGTTGTAATGGACATTAATGATTTAGGCTAGAAAGACTCCATCAAGGGAAAGGCTATCACCTGCCATGGTGGAAATGAGAGAGAAAAGAATGACCCCACGTGGTCAACATTAGTGTGTGACACCTGAACTGTGAGTTTAGAGATCCACCGCCAAAATGTCTCGGTGGAAACGAAAGGAATTCTTAAGGCCGAAGCCTTGCATAGAAGAAAAGAAAGAAAGAAAAGAAAGAATAATTAATCTGGGCATGGCATTAGGTGCGGCTTCCTGGAGATCCACCCCCACCAACAAATAATGTTAGGAATAGGTCCAAAAGAAGGCCCTTTATGACAGCCACCTCGATAGCCGACACCCTAGAGAATCCTCTAGGGGATCCCATCATTCAGTGACCCCATTAAAGGAAGAAAACAACTTTGCCCCCAACCCATGGGTCGAGCAAATCTTCCCACCCAACAAAGAATTGGAGGTCTAGTGGCACCACCGCATGGATATCTGAGTACAAGAAGAGGAAAAAATTGATAACACCATACATATGGAAATAATTTACATGGTATGGAATGGACACGAAGATAAGGTTGGCGAAGAAAATGATTGACTGCTCAAATAGATACAACGACACCACATTAGTGTTGTGACCATTGCCCGCACAAGTGGCCACTCTTTGGAGAAAGAAGAAGTTAAAGAAAATCCCTTTGCTGTTGAGAATGTCACACTGAAGATATGCAAACACATATGAGATGGCAAATGAAGGCTAAGGATATGGAGATCTCTTAGTTAAATGATAAGATGACCAAGATAATGACCCATAAGCCAAAATGAAATGATGTAGAGAAATGTTGCCACCAATCCTATGCCTAATCCTCTGGATGATCCTCTAAATCCCTAAATACATTAAGTTTTAGGAGTATTAGGCACTTTTGAAGGTTATCACAAGGTAAATTTATTCGCTAGCCGACTCCACATAATATAGTTAGTACATCCAAGCCTTTGATGGCCGCACAACTTAAGGGAATTATTTCCAAGAAGATCAAGCCTAGCATAACAGTTAATAAAGTTGAGAAATTGATGGGCAAAGGTCTTCGATATCATGCAGAATATGACCAAGTGCAGTACCGGAAAAGGTACTTTGTCCCTAAGTTTAATACCGTCAATGGTAATAATAATCCTAGATAATACTTATCTCAATTCAAGGCTACTTATGGAAATATAGGAAGTAAAAATGCAATACTATTCCAATAATTTGTCAGTAGCTTGATGATGGATGCATTTGAATGGTACATTAATTTCCAATTGACTATGTGAAGACATTTATAGAGTTTGAATCAATGTTTGTGAGGAGATTTACCAGAGCTCTTGAAACGATAATGATTGTTGACCATACATTGGATAATAGAAAATGTGATGAATTAGTGAATAAATATATTGATTGCTAGCAAAAGTTAAGTATAAAATGTAAGTAGCAGCTTGAAGTAGAACACACCATGTATATACTAATGGGATACATTGATAAAAAGATATAATCATTCTTATGCATGGCCATAATCACCACATTTTAGACTTGCTAGAAAGAGTGGACAAGTTTGAGAAATTGAACTTATCAAGATCATAAGGCCACTTTGATAAGCCTAAGACGGCCATCACCTTACGTGTCAAAAGAGGTGGGACTGACTCTATATTTTTCTCCAGAGTTGAGAAAGAAAAATATGTGGTTTATAATGTAGACAAAGGGAAGCAGTCAACATAATACGAAGACAAACTAAAATAGGCATATAACTTTAACCCCTAATCAAAGCTGATACTCAGGGAAAATGACAATCCATAAACTTTTCATGGTGGAGGAGAACACTTAAGGCAAATAATAGGAATTGGTGATAGAACACTCCCACCCATCAAGGAAAAAATGAATAAATAATATTTATTTGAGAGGGATAGTGTCCCCAAGCTATTTCAACAGGAGTTAAAAGTTGGCTTAAACCTACTAGAGTGCAAGAGGCCTGAGGAGTCGAAACACACAGGTGACCCAAATTATTGCCCTTATCATCGAGTAATCAACTATCCTATTGAAGATTGTTATATCTTTAAGGATTAACTAGAAAGAAAATATCATAGAGGAGAACTTATATTGTCAGATAATGTGTTGGCTCATGCAAGGAAAGAATCAACTCTGGTGGTTTCATCCTCTTCCATAGCCTTGAATAGATGAAAGAAAATGAAAGAAGCCAACTCAAGAAGAGCAGTAAGAGTTTGCAGTCTCTAAGAGAATGGTCAAAAATGCTGAAGTAGCTCGATTGAGTTATTGGGGTGAAGAAGAAATATCCTATCAAGCCGATGTTAGATTTGAAAGCTCTATATATGGCACAAGCATCTACTTCTAAGAAATTCTCCAACCAAACTAGTTCTTTTAAATCTGGAAAGGTGAATTACTCCAATAAGAAAATTAAATTGAAGAAGCCCATGGAGAAAAAGATGGTAACTCAAAGGGTTATTGATAGTTTAGATAAATATTTCCAGACAGTGAGTTGACCTGTTAAGCTCGCTGAATTTATGTTAGAGCTAAAATAGATGAAAATGAAAAAGATGATGAAGAACATCTTTTGGTAGAAATATGTCAGATCATGTCGGTGGTGCCAGGTATGTCAATAAAAGAATGCTATGTCGTGAGGCAGCTCCTGAATCTTATATGATTGTGTCACCAATGGATTACAATTTAGAGGAAAATCTATATTTTCTAGAGGAAGTTGAATCATACCTCAACATCACTTTGTAGATGGAGCATTTAAATTTATGTGATGAGTCTGAATCTATATATGAATCTCTATATGCAATAATAGTAGACTCTGAATAAAATGCTCCATCAGACGAGTTCCATCAGACGAGTCTAAATCACATAAAGTGGCCTAGGTGCAATTGAGAAGAAGAAAGATATAGTCATCTCCACCAAAGAAGGGAGTCTCCAATAAAGATAAGGTAAAGAGATATTTTCCAATGAAGATATCATCTCCAAAGACCCCAAGAAGAAATGTATTTTAGCTAAGAAAATAGATTATAATATCCTATCACATTTGAGAAATTTTTTTAGCACAACCCAGTATATATGATGCTCTAGTGATGTCCAAAGACCTTCGGGAGACTTTGATTCAGGCTCTCAAAGACCCTAAAAGATACAAATCATATTTCACTAAGTGTAACATGATAGAAGTACTACTAGCTCGTATTGAGTTGATCATTACCTTCATCAAAGATAATATGATGCTTAGAATGACAGATCATATCCATCCTCTTGTATGTTACTACGAAGAGTGACAGAATGATTATCAAGAAAATCTTAATTTATCTAAGGAAGAGCTAATATTGCTATACCACAATGTGAAGCACCTTAGTTAAGATAAATTGATGGTACATGGCTTCAATAAGAAGGGGAAGAAAATTCTTGGATCATGAGAATTTCATATAAAAGCTAAATACCATGTGATTGATGTGGATAATTCATTCAAGGCTCTCCTAGGTCACCCCTGGTTGTATGAGTATAGTATTATCCTATAATCACTACACTAGTGCATGAAGTACCTCAAGGATGGAGAAGAGTTCGAGATCTATGGTGACATCCATCCCTTTGCAATCCATAAAATAAAAATCCATGAAGATGCTAAGTAAATCATTATAAAAGAGTCGAAGTTGTCAAACTCTATAGAAGCCAAAACATCAAAATAAAAGGCTAAAAAGCAGCCAAAACAAGAAGGTGAGAAGAACCAGGTGGGGAGAAAGAAGGCAATGCCGACTTTTCCCAAAGAAACAACCACTCCTAAAGAAATAATACATGTTCCGCACCTAGGGAATGAAAAATATGAAGATGATGTCACCCCTACTAATTCTTAGAGAGTATGCCAGTCAATGACCAAATAGAAAAAGAAGGCAAAATATTCAGATTCTGATTATGATTGCAAGCCTACCTATATGAGTATGGTGCAATGTGCATTTTTCAAGAAGAACGGATAGTCTATAAATTTTAAACAACCTATTCATGATCATATGCATTCCCTATAATATTTTAAGGAAATAACTCTATGAGAGGTGCACAATGTTGAAGAGATCATAACCTGTTATGTGCCTCACCTTAGAAAAGGGACTAGGCCAAGGACATTTTATTATAAAGCTAGAGAGTGCAAAGAAGAAGCAAATTGAGATTGGTTTCATAGGATAGTTGATTCTGGGAAGTTAATATGTATTAGGATGCCTAAGTATGATACTAATAATTTCAGAAGAATATTATGAAAGCAAGCTAATACTCGTACCTCTAAATAATAAGTTCATTTTTTCATGAGCCTCTAGTATCGAAGAAATCCTAATTCATTATGAAGGAAGGGAATTCTTATATGAAGAGGTATTAGATTCATCATACAAAAATACCCTCAAAAAAGTTTTGCCGATCAATCACATACAAGGAAATTGAATATAGTGATAATGGAAAGGAGGAAATGTATGGAGTTAGCACTTATGAAGATCAACATGTAGAAGCCAAGCATGCACTAAAAGAGCTTGAAGATGGTGGACAGGTGGCTACTATGGATGAGCTAAAGGAGTCAATTTGGGGA
Source organism: Dendrobium catenatum (assembly GCF_001605985.2). Classification (NCBI taxonomy): domain Eukaryota; kingdom Viridiplantae; phylum Streptophyta; class Magnoliopsida; order Asparagales; family Orchidaceae; genus Dendrobium; species Dendrobium catenatum. The sequence goes on from NW_021319127.1 coordinate 3,576,698, forward strand.
TTGAAGATTACCCTCATCTAACCTTCATTAGTTTCCTTCTATAAGAAGACCGAGTAGAAGAAATAAAAGAACTCTTTTGTAAATTCAGGGACTGTTTTACCTGGACATATGCTGAGATGCCTAGATTTTCCCCCGATATAAAAGTTTATAGATTAGCCATTAAACCAGTTGCAACACTCATTAAATAAGCTCCAAGGAGAATAAAATTGGAGATTGAAGAATAGGTGATTATAGAATTGAAGAAGCTTATGGAAGTGAGCTTCATTCATGAAAAAACATATGTTGACTGAATCACCAACATTTTCCTTATCAAGAAGAAGAACGGTCAGATCCATATATGTATTAACTGTTAGGATCTAAATGAAGCGTATCCTAAAGATGACATTCCCCTACTAATATCATAACTTATAGTGGATAACACGTCCAACTATGGCACATTCTCCTTTATGAATGGATTGTTGGGCTATAACTAAATTAAGATGGTACTTGAAGACAAAAAACATATATCATTTAGGACGCCTATTAGTATTTTTTGCTACACGGTCATTCCCTATAGCCTAAAAAATGTTGGTACAATGTACCAGTGGGCAATGAAGCATATATTTGATGAAGTAATATATCTTAAGGTTGAGTGTTATATAGATGACCTTATTGTCGAGGGCATGAACCAAATAGATCACCTAAGTGATTTAAGGATCATATTTGAGAGGATTAAAAATTTTGATATAAGGGTGAACCCTCTTAAATACACCTTCGATGTATCTTATGACAAATTCTTAGGGTACATCAATTGACATCAAGGCATCAAAATTGACCCCAATAAAATGAAGGCAATCATGGAGATGTCGCCTTCCAGAAACCTCCATCAACCTTCAGTGATTCATTTTTAATTTTTTGGGAAAGTGCCAACAATTTTCAAAGATGATGAAGAAAGACATTTCCTTCAAATAGGACTCAGAATGTTAAGAGGCCGTTGAAAGTATTAAAAGATATATGTTAAATCCTCCCATTATCACAGCACAAATACTATTGACAATGGATGCACTTTCAATGCCTCTTATTATGTATACCACAACACTAAAATAGCCTCTCAGAGCATTATTAGCCCAACATAATGAAGAGGCTAAAGAAAACATGCTCTGCTATATCAGTCAGAGGCTAATTCGAGCAAAAATATGTTATTCACCAATTGAGAAGTCATTGATTTTATGGTCTTTTGCAAACGGAATTCAAGCACTGTGATTTTGATGATAACAAACATTATTATGTTTATTACTACTTTCTCTTATTTCTATGATATTTTGTTTTATGTTTGTGTGTATTAACATTTCAGAAATTAGTCCATCGTTCATTTATAATTTTGATCATGTCAAGACTGGGTAGACTAGGGTTATAGTTGATTTTTATTTTATTATGTATTTTTTCCTTTCTTGAGTTATATCTTGTAATTAGGTGGATATCATTACTGAGTAACCTTGCACACATGTAGGGGGAGAGAAAAAAAATAATTTGAGAGAGTTAGTTTTTTAAGAAATTTATACTATACGATTTTGGCTTCATATTATACAATTTTATTTCGTATTATACGATTTTAATTCCTACTATATGATCTTCTATGCTCTATCAAAATCCTAGTCTCCAGAGGTTAAGGAAAATATTAATTATATACTGATCATATAATATGATTTGGTTCATACTATACGCCCTAAGTAAATCTTTCTTAATTATTCCCCCATTATTAGGCAATCAAATCATGGATAATTATTTGATGAATTCTACTGTATAATATAGTTCATACTATATGATTACCCATATATAAAATTGGTCATCCCATGGATTATACAAAATAAAATCCATGTTTTTTATATTGATCATATCATACGATGTCCACAATGCTGGATGATCACCCATGTATGAAGTTGACCATCCCAAGAATCATCCCAAATGAATAAAAGGGATTTCCATAGTATATATAGTACGATGTTTTAATTATTCTATATGAGATATTATAAAGTTGAATATTTTGTCTAAACATTCTTGCTTTACTAGACTGAATTACAGTGATTGTATGTATGATACATGTATCATACTATATGAATAGAAGATGGATCTATTAAAAATTAGTGTTTTTTGAAGCTCACTACTTAATGTTTTATAATACACTTATTATAAAATCTTTGGCTATTAAGACTTCTAGAGAGAGAGCCTTGTGGGAGAGAAGAAGGAGAGCTTGTGAGAGAAGAGAGGAAAATTTTATGAGGGGATTCACAAAGTTGCTCCAAGTAAGAATATTGCATAGTATCTAAAAGCATCTGCCTGGATTTTCTATGGCTCAAAAGAAGAAATTCTTTAGTAAAGATCGAGGTTCTCTTATCATCACTAGGAGGGTGAAAATAGAGTTGAGGTTCTCTGACCATCAGTAGTAGGGTAAAAATAGTGTTGTGGTTCTTTGACCATCACCAGGAGGGTGAGAATAAAATTGTGGTTCTCTGACCATCACTAGGAGTGTAAAAATAGAGTTAAGCTTGTCTTCCTGTAAAAGAGTTACGGTTCTCTGCCACATCGAGGAGGTGAAACAATGTTAGTACAGGCTTCTATACCTTATTGTGGGAGCAAAAGGAGAGTAACTACTATTTAGTGCAATACTTAGAGAGGGAGTCTCCAAGGAGTGGATATAGGTCAGGTTGATCGAGCCACTATAAATTGTGATATGTTCTTTCTTTTTATTATTTTCGCACCTTTAACTTTTGTTGTTTTTTTTTTCTGTGATTATTTGTGTGGTTGATAACTATGATTTATTTTGTTGTTGTGAAATTTACTTATTGTTGTATCTATTTTGTTGATTATCATGTATGGGTTTGATTAAATGATTTTCTTCTTACTTAAAAGAATTTTTTAAATATCCAATTCACCACTCTCTTGGTTAGCCTCAGGCTAGTTCCTTAGGGTTTAACAACCCTCACAAACTTTTACAGTTCAAAAACTCTGCCATTACATGTTGTCTTACAAAATCATGTTGATATCAAAGATCAATCTGCTAAAGTTTTTGATGATAAAACCAACATTGATAAGTCTCCTAGCTAGGTAGGCAATAATACTGATGCGGTTTAATATCACGTATATGCCACAAAAGGAAATAAAAGGACAAGCTTTAGTACTTTTTTTTGTTGCACATCCTATCCCTACAAATTCCCCACCCAATGATGATTTCTCAATGAGCAAATCATACAGGTCAAAGAAAAGGAAAAACTATAATTTTGAGAGATGTATTTTAATGAGAGATCATCGATTAAACCCACCCAACCTCTAAATCTTACAAGAACCTGAGCCAATATTGATATTGTTTTCATAATGCCTTATAGAGGCATAATGAGATTTTCATTCAGTTTAACTGAGCCCCGGATTAACAATGTAGCCAAATATGAAGCTTTAATAGCATGAATAAAGATTGTGATCAATGTCAGAATCCAAAATCTATAAATCTTCGATAACTCTCATCTTGTGATAACACAAGTTCTAGGTATTTATAAGATTTGCATAATTGAATTGGCTCACTACCACTACAAGGCTTTAAAGCTTCTAAAATAGGTGCTAAATATTAGAATAGCTTGAGTTCCCCAAGGTCAGAATGCCAAGGCCAATTGCTTGGCTAAATTAGCCAAGGAGATAATAAATACCGACGAGGAGAACTCTATACTAATTGGGGTTCACAATCATTGAGTCTTAGAGCTAGTAATCTATCAATTCCCATAGGAAGAGGGAATACCAAATTCAAGCTAACATAATGCAACTCTAGTTGATCATCAACCTCCCCAATAAATCATTATTGAAAATCAACTATAAGAGCACCGTATAACCAAAAGACATAAATCCAATAAGTTGTTGGATTCATGGTTACATTGCTTAGATGTTGAAGTAGAAGATGAATGGAAGAAATAATTCATCAACCACTTTAAAGAAAGTAAACTCCTGACAGACAAATCTCTAGTCGCAAAAATATGAAAGAGAGCATTGTGATATACATTTTCCAACAAAACATTATATTGATAACCTTAATTAAATATGGTTAAGATTTCTATGGACCAAGGAAGCTAATAGAGTGGTAGCAGAATTCCATAAATGACTTTATGGCACACATCAATCAAGTCCCAAGATGGCTGCTAAAATCAAGAAGATGAGCCACTATTAGTCAATAATGGTGAGAGAATATATTAACCACACAAAAAGGTGCCATGAATGTCAGATTCATGCTGATATTTTATATCAACCGCCAAATCTACTAAACCCAGTAGAATATATTATATTTGAATGCTAGAGCATGATATAATTAGACCAATAGATCCACAATCATCAGTCAGACATTGCTTCATACTAGTAAAAATATGTTACTTTTCCAAGTGGGCAGAAGTAGTTACAATCAAAGAAGTTATGTCCGTGTATGTAATCAAGTTCTTCACCCATAATGTTGTCTACAAGTTTGGTTTATCGTGCAGTATAATTTTAAATAAGTGTACAACATTTAAAAGCACCAAAATTTATAAGTTTTTTAATTAACCCAAAATTGATTGATGATACTCATTTATATACAACCAAAGAGTAAATGGATTTATAGAGGCCTTCAACATGATGCTGGTGAAGATGTTGAAGAAAAGCCTCACCAAGAATAAAAGATAATGAAATACTAAGATGGAAGAAGCATTATGGGCATACTGTACAACCTACATGATGCTGATCAAAGCCACTTTTTATGCATTGGTGTTCGAAGTTAAAGTAGTGCTGTCACCAGAGATGTAATTGCTGTCACTTCAGGTAGCAATTCAACATGATCTCACTCAAGAATAAAATACTTGATTAAGAACGAAAGAGCTTAACACACTCGTTGAAATAAGATTACAAGCTCAACAAAATTTGGAAATCTATCGAGCAATGGTGAAATCATTTGATCTTACAGTGTGCCATCAGATATTTTAAGAAGAGAAATTATTCATGGTGCTAAGAAGGCTAAACATCTCAAACTAAAAAAGTTGATGGCAAATTTGTATCCAATTGGGATCGCCCTTCGTCATCGAGAATGTATACTGCTGCAAATCTGGTTTTATGATTTAGAATTATGATAATAGCAAATATTTCTATTTTTCTATGACTGCCTTGCCCACTAATATTTCAGGTCAACAAGATCAAGTGTAACTCAAGCCAGCTCAAGATTGGGTAGATTAGATCTGAGTAAGTTTGTAATGTATTTTTTCACTTTCTTGAGTCAATTGTAATCTTTGTGGTGCGTGATGCTAAGTAACCATGCACACACACATTTGAGTGAATTTTTTTTGTCTGACTTAGAGTTTTTTTATTTTGCTAACATTGTCCGAGACGATCCAAAAATTATCCTGGACGTCATTAAGCAAATCTTCTTGGACAATTTTGTATTGGCCTAGACGATATCCAAATCAGAAAGAATCAACCGCCTGATCTATTTAGAAAATTTAATTTTTTAATCATCGTCCGGAAATTGGCATGGATGATGGGGATCAATTATGCCTAAATTTTTCTGGTGATTAAGAAAAGTAGTTAAGGTTGATTGATTCGATCATATCATCCTAGACGATCATAGGATCAGCCAGGAAGATTAGTTCAAAAACCTTAATTTCTCCTGCACGACCAAAATTGTACATTGCCTTTTCAGAGTGATGTTCTGGATGATATTCCTTAATTTATACTAATCGTACAGGATGATATATTATCATCCTGGATGATAGGATTAAAAAATCTTCTAATCGACGTCCCAAGTTGTCCGAGCTTATTGAGCTTAATTTATACTGGTCGTACAGGACGATAGCAATATCGTCCTAGACGATAAAGTTGGTTCTTGAAAATCTATTTAAAGGACTCTTATTTTCTCAAGCACAAGCATCCTTTGCTGCTGTCTTAACCTTAGGGAGCCTAGAGGACAGGGATAGAGAGGGAGAGAGAGGGAGGAACTTGTGAGGGGGTTTCACAAGGGTTGCTCCAAGACAGAGTTCAAGGTGTCTTCTCCAATCATCATTCCTCATTCTTGGAGGCTCAAGGGAGGTCTTCTTCAGCAATTGATCGAGGTTCTCTACCTGCTTCAGGTGGAAGCAAAAGGAGTCGGTTCTCTGCTGCACCGGGGTCAGTGGAAAGGAAGTTTTGTAAGGGCTTCTCTGCCTTGCTATGAGAGCAAAAGGAGAGTCACTGAGTTTAGTGCAATACTCGGAGGGCACCTACGGGGAGTGGATGTAGGTCGTGTTGATCGAACAACTATAAATCTTTATGTTCTTTTGTTTTCTTCTGCATTTATTTTTTTCGCACATTGATTATCATTATAGTGAATTTTGGTTTAAGTTTTGAGTTTTTGATTGAAACAATTTTTAAAACACTAATTCACCCCTCCTCTTGGTTAGCCTCGGGACTAGTTCATAAGAGCATAACATCCATAACAAACTTTCAAGTGGTATAAAAGCCAGGTTCATAAAAATAAGTTTGAAAACTTTTTTGAATTTTGATCCATGGCTAACTTTAATAATCGTAATACTACGAAAGGATATTCTATTACCCGATCACCTTTGTTTGATAATATTCCTTTTGATTTTTAGAAAACTCGCTTGTCTACATTTTTACAATTAATTGACTATTGTATGTGGATGCTTGTTAAAGAAGGTTATACACCACTTTCTCATGAACTTAATGGCTTTAAAACTGAAATTCTTTTTACTGAATGGACTTTTGATGAAAGAGATTTAGCACAACTTAATGCAAAATGCTTGAACTATTTTTTTATGCTTTGAAATCTGAAGATTATATGCGTGTTTCAACTTGTGCAACTGGTAAAGAGATTTGGGATAATTTGTGCATTACTTATGAAGGAACCAATGATGTTAAACAATCTTGATTGAATATTATTTTGCATGACTACGAACATTTTTGTATGAAACCTTCTGAACATTGATTCTTTCGGATTTGAGAAAGATGATGTTGCTTTCATCACTAGACAATTGAAAAGCTTTTTAAGGAAGAAACAAAAATACCATCAGAAGTGGAAAAGTGGTTAGGATAACAGAAATTATAAAAGTTCTTTTGATGTTGTTTTCTTTGAATGTAGGAAGCCTAGATATATTAAAGCTGATCATCCTACTCTTAAGGAGCACCCAAGCAAGGAGAAGGATGAGGAGAAACTCAAGTTCAAAAAGGATATGAAGAGGTTCCAAAATGCATTCTAGGTGGATTTTACATCAAACTCCTCTAAGATTGAAGCTAAAGAGGAGACAATAAACTTGTGCTAAATGGCAGACGTTCATCTTGGTCAAAGTGACCAAAAAGAGATATGTGAACCAACTTATGATCAATTACTTAAAATTTGTGAGAACATTCATGCCTCTTATAGGAAACTCAAAAAATCACATGCTAGTTTAAAATTGGATTTTTCAAATTTGCAAAAAGAGCATGAAATCTTACTATAAGATCATTCCCAAATTGATATCAATCACATGTCTTTACTTGATGAGTTTGATACATTAAATAAAAAGCATAATGAATTATCTACTGCACATGATTCTTTAAATTCAATTCATGCTGAGTTAGAAAAAGAGTTAGCAAATCTCAAAGCTTCTGAAAATAAATCATTGCATGTATCACATAAAAAGAAGAATCACCACATGACTAGATTAGGACATCCTTTTTCTGGTGTTAGATATTTTTCATGTGGCATGTTAGGACACATCACACACTTGCACAATTCATCATAGTACACATTGGGTGTGGAGACCCAAATTGCATGATTCATAATATACCACACATGCATTGCATTCTTCTTTTTATAAGAAGTGAACCAAACATGTTTGGGTTCCTAAATATGATGTTTGATGATTTTGCAAGCTTGCTCTCATAAAAGGCCTCATGAGAGCGTGTGGTACTTGGACAGCGGATGCTCTCGATACATGACTGGTGATGCCAATCAATTCATTTTGCTTGAGAACAGGATAGGAGGCAAGATTACTCTTAGAGACAACAACACCAGTAAGGTGGTAGGCTCAGGTATAATTGGAAATTCTACGAACCTTTTGATTGAAAATGTTTTGCTTGTAGATGGACTGAAACATAACTTGCTCAGCATCAGTTAGCTTTGTGATAAGGGCTTCATCATAAAATTTTTGGCAAATTCATGCATTATCAGCTTAAATAATAATAATATTTTATAGGGAAAGCGGATCAACAACGTTTATATGCTTGATTTAAATAATATTAAATGTGCTGCTTTATTTTTCTTAAAAACTATTATTGCTGATTCATGGTTGTGGCACAAGAGATTATGTCATGCTAGTATGATCACTTTTATGATGCTTGCCAATTAGGAAAAAAAGTTAACTCCACTTTTCACTCCATTAAAGACATTAGCACCTCTAGACCTTTAGAAGTCCTTCACATGGATTTGTTTGAACCCATTAGCACTGCCAACTTAGGAGGGAAAGTCTATGGTTTTGTGATTGTCGATGACTACTTGAGGTTCACTTAGATTAGAATTCTGTCATATAAGAGTGAGTCTTTTGATGAGCTTAGAGCCTTCTTCACTTGGATTTAGAAAAAGCTAGGTTGAGAGATCTTGACCATCCATAGTGACCATGGAGGAGAGTTTGAAAATGAGAGATTTGAAGACTTTTGTGAGGATAAGGGGATTAGTCACAACTTCTCAGCTCTTAGGACCCCTCAGCAGAACGGGGTAGCTAAAAGGAAGAATCAAACCTTAGTGGAAGCCGCTAGAGCCATACTTGCTGAGTATTCAATTCCAAAATACTTTTGGACTGAAGCGGTTAACACAGCTAATTATGTGTTGAATAGGGTGAATGTTAGAGCCAAACTAGATAACACATCCTATAAGATCCTTAAGGTTAGAACATCTAATCTTTCCCACCTTCATGTCTTTGGTTGTAAGATTTTCATTCACAATAATGGGAAGTATCACTTAGGAAAATTTGATCCAAAATCTGATGAAGGAGTGTTCTCAGGATATTATAGTGTTGGGAAGTCTTTTAGGGTGTCTAATAAGAGGACTTTGGTGTTGGAGAGGAGATTACTCATGTAGTGTTTGATAAATCTGATCTTAGGAAGCCTAGAGTTGAGGATGATGATGATGTTGGAGAGATTATCACTGGAGTAGAAAATTTGGAGAAGAGGGTAGAGCCCCAAAACACTGAATGAGTAGGAGAGATTACTTAAGGAGTATAAAATATAGATCTAGAGGAAAGGGTTGAATCTACAAACACTTTTCCTAAAGATTGGATATACTCTTCAAGTCACCTAAATATCTGATTTTAGGAGACCCTTCTGAAAGTGTTAGGACTAGGCATGGACTTAGGAAGGAAGTGAACCACTATGCCTTTATCTTAATGAGTGAACCCATCAACATCAACCAAGCCCTTTTTGATGAGTTTTGGATCCTAGCCATGCAGGAGGAGTTGAATCAATTTGTAGAAATAATGTTTGGGAGCTTGTAGAAAGACCTAAGGGACAAAGTGTAGTTAGAACCAAGTGAGTCTTTAAGAATAAGGTGAATGATTCTGGTGTGGTGTTTAGGAATAAGATAAGATTGGTGGCTAAGGAGTACAATCAAATAGAAGGGATAGATTTTGAGGAGACTTTTGCCCCTGTAGCTAGATTGGAAGCCATTAGGGTGCTATTAGCCTTTATCTGTTATAAGGGATTTAAGCTTTTCCAATTTAACATTAAGAGTGCCTTTTTAAATAGGATAATAAAAGAGGATGTGTTTGTAGAACAACTCCCAGATTTTGAGAGTTCCTAATTTCTAAATTATGTTTTCAAATTAAAAAAGGCCTTATATGGATTAAAGCAGGCACCCAGAGCTGGGTATGAGAGGCTTAGCACATTTTTACTAGAGAGCGAGTTTCTTAAGGGGAGTGTAGACACCACCCTTTTTTTGAGGAAAGTAGAACATGATTTACTCATTATTCAGATCTATGTCGATGATATACTTTTTGGATCTTCTGATAAGAGACTATGAGATGAGTTTTCTAAAATAATGAGTAGAGAATTTGAGATGAGTATGATGGGAGAGTTGTCTTACTTATTAGGGTTTAGCATAAGATAATTAGATGATGAAACCTTTCTAAATCAATCTAAATACATAATAGACATAATGAAGAAGTATGAAATGGATAAAGCTAAGCCAATTAATACTCTCATGACCTCCAGTGTTTAGTTGGATAAAGACCCAAATGGAAAGTTTGTTAATCAAAAGAAGTACAGAGGGATGATTGAACTCTACTTTACCTGACTACTAGCCGACCTAATATAATATTTAGTGTTTGTCTATGTGCTAGATTTCAAACTGATCCTAAGGAATCCCACCTGACTGTAGTTAAGAGAATTCTTAGATACCTTTTAGGGACCTAAAACTTTGGAATCTGGTACCCTACGCACAACACTGCTTTTGAGATCATTGGATATTCTTATTTTGATTTTACAGGATGTAGGGTGGATAGAAAGAGCACTTCTGGGACTTGCCAATTCATAGGATAGTCTTTAGTCTCCTGGTCCAGTATTAAACAAAACTCTGTTGCACTTTCCACTACTAAAGCTGAATATATTGCCTTAGGGAGTTGTGTGTCCCAAGTCCTTTGGTTGAAGCAGCAAGTTCTGGATTTAGGATTACCTGTAGGCACAATCTCAATCCTTTGTGACAATACTAGTGTCATTTATATTTCTAAGAATCCTATACAACATTCAAAGACTAATCACATTTACATAAGACATCACTTTATTAGAGACCATGTGACTAAGGGAGACATTGAGTTATACCATATGGCAATTGAGAATCAACTAGCTGACATATTTATTAAACCACTGGCCTTCAAAACTTTTAGTACTTTAAGGACCAGATTGGGTGTAATTGACATAAGTGCATAAACCTAATTCCTACTGATTTTTGATTTGTTATATGTTGTTTGTTTTTTCACTTATGTTTATTTTTGTTGTTGTTTTTGTTTTTGTAGCTTTATTTTTTATATGCTTTAAATTTTTCTTATAATCATCACTGAAATTGATATTTTATGCCTTGTTTTTGTTTTTTGATAATTTGTAGTCAATGTTTTACATCTCTTTTTTAGTTAAAAAGGGAAACACCGTTGATTGTTTTCTTTTCTCTAACTTCTTTTAATGGTGTAATTTTCTTTTCCAAATAAATGTCTATCTCAAATCAACAACTGGACTATACAATTGATATCTTTTTCAATCTTGCTACAGTAATCTATCTTACTATATAATATTCAAAGTCTTTATTTTACCTTCAAATTTTTTGAAATCTTGTCGTTACATTTATCATATAATTTTTTATTCTATTTTGTGATTCATTCTTCCTTATATTAGAGAGTGAGTTTTTCTTCTCTAATATCTAGAAGATATAATCATAATTAAGAGTTTTTAAGAATTTTGGAAAAGGGACCTAGCTTGCAAAATTAAATGAAAAAAGTGGCCAATAATGTCAAAATCAAAAGATGCGCAATGTCGCCAAATTGAAAAAAAAATGACCAATGATGCCAAAATCAAAAGATGCACAAAGAGCGCCAATCAAATTGACAAGAGGCATAAAATAAGCCCATAAAAAACAAGCTCTTTCCCTTTCAAAATTTTTAAATCTTAGAAGAATTCATGTGTCACTTGATAATTTTTCAAAGGCTTGATTTCAGGATTCTTGATCGTAACTAATTACATTGATATATTATGTTATAAAATATTTTTCTAAAACAAAGTTTTGAATGGATTTCTTTTTCTTATCCAATTGATTTTTCTTCCATAAGATGGGGGCATTCTAAATATTTATTCAAGTCAACATCATGCTGCATGCCAAAATACCTAAATAAATAATTAAAATCATATAAAACAAAATCTATCTAAAATCTTTCTATAAGATTAGGGGCATATTAAATATTTATTCAAGTCAAAATCACATTATTTGCCAAGATTTATGAATAAGTATTTAAAATCATCACATAAATATTCTTTCAAGACAAAGGATATGAAAACTTCTCTTTTAAAGTATATGTAGGTGATTCTCTAAAAAGTTTGGGACACTGCCTTTTTTGCATATAATGATTTTCAAAGGTCAATAAAGAAATCTTTTCATGACTACACACTCCAACAAATCAAGTTAGAGTGGCACAAGTTCTTTTAACAACCTGAAGTTTAAGGTCTGAATGGGTGTAAGAGGCTAAATTCAACAAGCCCAAATATGATCGAGTCGCTGGCAGCTCCATCTACTCAACAAGCCATAAGAAAGGCAAAAGTAGTGGAATCCCCATTTTGTTAAATTGTTAGAAGGAACTATTAGAAGAAAAAAATGCTATTTTGACTCGATAAGTAAAAGTGATTGTATTCCAGGAAAATTTGCTAATTGACCGGAGAGTCAAGGTTAAAATGGAAAGATGTTTATTCCTCCAAATAAAATATGATAACTAAACTTTTCAAAATACATGTAGGTGGTTTTTTGAAAAGAATGATTTATTGCGTTTCAAAATATATTGCGATTTTAAAAGTTAGGAAAGGAGACTTTTATGACTACATGTTTCAATAAGTCAGGCCAGAGTAGCACAAGAATTTCAATAGCCTAAAGCTTAAGGTTTGAATGGGTGTAAGAAGTCAGACTCAACAAGTTCAAAAGTGGCTGAATCGTTGGCGGCTCCATTTACTCAACAATCCATAAGATAGGACATAGTAGACGAACCTCCATTTCATAAACCAATTATTAGGGACTTTATGAAGCACAAAGGCTTATCTAAATCGATTTGATTAAGTAGCAGTAATCCACTAAATTCTCCTAAGTGATTGGAGAGTCAAATTTAAGTGGGAAGGAAGAGTATTAATTGATAGCTATCAAATGCATTGAAGCTCTCAGATCTCAAACCATGAAGGATGACTCCAAATTTGCAAATTTTGGTAAATCTAGTTTATGGAGCATGTATCTATATAACTTAAGTCTAAGGCTTGAATGGGCGTAAGAGGTCGGATTCAACAAGTCCAAAAGTGGCCAAGTCACTGGCAGTTATGTCTACTCAACAAGCCATAAGAAAGGGCATAGTAAATGAACCCCCATTTTAGCAGTCAGATGAAACAAACTATTAAATCCTAGCTCACCTAATACAATAAGTTTAAGTATCCTAGCTTGAAATCTTCTCAACTGGTTAAGGGTCAAGAAATTACCTACATTTTCTATTATCAATTAAACCCAAAAATTGCAAATTTTTTAATAAATCCATAAAGGACAAAGAAAGGATCGAAAGAATTTTTCCTTACCACAAAAGCATAAAGCAAATAAGAGAAGAAATTATTTTTTTTCCAAAGTTCAAATAAAGCTTCAAGGTGAACTAAGAGGATTCTATCATTAACATGTACATTATGCACAAAGCTCTAGAATGATGACTTTTCACCACCGACCTATGGTAATCCTTCTCCAATATCCTCCGCTCAAAGTATAAGGCAGAAAGAACCAAAACCTCACAAGGCAAGCTAAAGTTGTGAGAAGAGTGCATCTACTAAGCTCCAATGAGGGTCTAAAGTTGTGGGCACAATAATCGCAGAAGCCACAAGAGTCGAAAGAAAAAAAACTAATGAATAACTAAATTTAGAAAATTACTTCATTTTTTAATCCAAGATTTACATACATTTTCCTATTGTCATCATTTATAAGCTTACATAGCAAAAAAAAAAAGAAAATAAAATAATCCTTCGTAGAAACTAATATTTGTCTCCTAAGTGCTTTAGGAGGAAGTCAATTGCTCTGCTCTACTCTTTCCAAAGAACATGTATCCTATACTTCTGAGATCTACATAAAAAACAAAGATGTTAGCATAATGAAAGAAGAAAAATTATTCAAGTGTATGCAAAGCTGCAAAAAGTAAAATATAATTAAACTAAATGTCATTGTAAGAAACCTGAGGCAGTAGAGTCCCACAAACTGATGAATCTAGAAAGCTCGGGCAAATTCTGAATGACACTTGCAATTATATAACAAAAATATTATTCATATATGGTTGTAAAGAAGATAAATATTGATCTGTTTTGAATATGTAATAAATAAAATTAATGGTGGTCTCCAAGGAAGAATAAAGAGCGGCAATGATATCCATGAGTGTCAGTTTATTGCGTGATGCCCTAAGGACCTATGGATGAAGTACTCTATCTCCTTTATATGAATATCTACTTGACTAAAACCAAAATGTTAATCATATTATTGAACAGAAGTGCATTTAATGATTTACAAAGGCACCAAGATTGGCTTTCAAAGAGCGGAAAAATAAGAATCTTGACGTGACATCCAAACAAGCCTTTGGAGATCTACAAAATAAAAGGACTAGTGTGATATACATAACAAATATCTTGATCAGCATGCAATAAATGTGGTTGGCTTTAAACATGTACCATATGGGGGCATTTGTTGATCTCAAGTTCAAGTTAAAAAAAAATAAAGAAAATCAAAACCTACCGCTGCCCACGTTGCTTGATGTAGTACCTCATAATTGCAATTTGGTGCTATTTCATAGTCACCCATCCCATGCATGCATAAATTCCTCTCAACCTTGCTGCCTTCTCATGTAAATAAAATGAACACATGGCCCTCTTCCTTGCTTCTTTTCTTGCATGTAAAATTCCTAATCCTTCTTTCATTCCACATGTAAAACTAAACCTCATTACCCAGAGCTTCCACTCTTTGCTTCGCCTCCCTTTGTTGAAGCTGAACTCCACACCTACCTTCCTCTTCTTCCTAATTAGCTAAAATCTACCAATAAGTTGTCTATCCCTATACCAACCACAGACCTTTTCTATAAGACCTTCTACCAAAGCCCTAGCTGAAACCATTAGCAGCAACCAAAACCTCCAAATCGACCTCCCCTCATGTTAAAACCCACAACCAAACTCCTCTACTCATCATCTTCTCTGAACCCATACAAGATCCCTATCCGATCTCTCCTCCAGCCAAACGTGTCCCTATTGACAAGTCGTCTCAACTTTAAGGTAAGGATCTCTTCGTAAGTTTGCCAAATCTATTCCTTACTTCTTTGAAGATGCTTGAGAGTAGATCTTTGGAGAAGATCCTATTCTGTGCTAACACCAGGAGGGTGTGAAAGGATGATGGTTCGTTTCCAATATTAGGAGGGTGTGAGAGGATATTGGTTTTTTGTCGACACCAAGACGGTGTGAAAGGATGACGGTACTCTGTCACACCGGGGATATGTAGAAGAGAGGGTAATTATAAGAGATTCTCCACCTTGCTATGAGAGCAAAAGGAGAGTCACTTTGGTATAGCGCAATACTTGAAGAGAGAGTATTCAGGGAGTGGTCATAGGTCTTGTTGGACCGAACCACTATAAATTTATATGTTGTTTTTCTGTCTTTATTTTTATTTTCTACATTTTTATGTTTTTGTAAGTTTAAATTTTGTGGTTAAAAGTTATTTTGGAAAAACTCATTATTGTAATTAACATTATAAAATTAGTTTTCTTAAACTACCAAGAGTTTTTTTTTAATTACCAATTCACCTCCCTCTTGGTTAGCTTAGGGACAAACTTAATAGGTCTAACAACCTATTCAAACTTATAAGTGATATCAGAGCATACTTTAAAAAATTAAAGTTTAGACAACTTTTTGAAAATAATTATGGCAACTTTTAAAAACTATGATACACCTGAATGGTATTCAATCACTAGACCCCCATTATTTGATAACACCCCTTTTGATTTTTGGAAAATATGCATGTCTACTTTTCTTCAATAGCTTGACTATCACATATGGATTTTAGTACAATAAGGCTACACTAGACCAACAAGACTTATAGATGGTGTTAGAACTGAAACACCATTTACTGACTGGACTGTACAAAAAAAGAATTAACTTAGTTAAATGCTAAATATTTAAATCTTTTTTTGGTGCACTTAAATCTAAAGACTATATGTATATCTCTACCTATAGAGTTGGAAAAAGAATTTGAGATAGACATTGTATCACATATGAAAGGACTAACATGGTGAAATAATCTATATTGAATATTTTGCTATATGGTTATGAATTATTTCGCATGAATCCGAATGAATTAATCACTGATATGTATATTCATTTCACACAAATTGTCACCTCATTGTATGCCTTAGGTAGAGAATTAACAAATGCTAAAAAAGTAAATAAAAATCATCATTCTTTTCCTATTATTTATGATGCTGTTGGTGGAATTTTGGAAAACAGGTTTTGAAAAATATTAGTTTTCTTTGGGGATTTTAAGATTAAGGTTAAGTTCCAATTCTAAGGTCGAATCAACTCATTAGAAAGAGTATATCACCCCGAAGGATTAAAATAAACTTTCATAACGGTGTTCAGACTTAGAATTATGTAAGGTTCGCCGGAGAACTCGCCGCCGGTGACGTGCAACCACTTGGATTTTGTAGTGGGGAGGTAGAGGAAGCTCTGGAGATTCAAAACGAACTGGGGACAGGACTTGAGACGGCTTGAGTAGTGAGAGATGATTAGGGTTAGAGTGTATGGCATTAAGGCCTTTTCTCCCTATTCAAACGCCCCCAGGCCAAACGGATGGCTGGGATTGACTCACCAGGTCCTCAGATGTTGCCAAGTGTCCCTGGGACAGCCAGAAGGCTGACCCAAAGGCTGGGCACGCCTCACTCCTATTGGGCGGCTTTGGGATGAGTGGGGGAGACATTGCCATTTAAGGCTAAACCAGGCCCTGAGCCTGGTTAGGAGAGCTCCAAGTGAGCTTTAGGACATTAAGGGGTCGGCCTAAAGCAGCTTAAATCAAGGGAAAGGGGCTTAGCATGTGATAAAGCCTTCTAGAAGAGGTTTAAGCTTGGGTTTGACCAGGTTGACCAGTCAACTGGTCAATGGGGCTGATGTGGCATCCAAGCAGGTCATGGAGTCTTTCCAAGTGGCTGGATGGGTGTGGCTTGAGCTAGGTTCAATGGGTTGAAAGGTTTGACCATACAAATGGTCCCTTAAGCCTTGAGTTGACTGGTTGACCAGTCAACTCCATCAAGGGTTATGAAATTTTCATTTAGGTAATTCAAATGAGTTGATTAGGTGGATTGGAGGGTGGTTCCAAGAGCCATGCATGTCAAATGGATTAAGAAGGCTTAATGGGCCTTTAATGGGCTTCTAGGCCAAAACTGGTTGACTTGGTCAACCAGTTGGGTTGAGGGGCTAGAAATGGATTCAACAAATTCAGAATATCATCCTGAGTCTATTGGATGTGGTCCCAGGGTTTGGAGGGGTCGATTTGGTCAAAATCACCATTTGAACCCTTAAGGGCTTGTTTGGTCAACCTAGGTTGACTTGGTCAACCAGGTTGACCCAGGGTCTGGGTTTGGGCTCAACAGGTTTGAAATGATATTTTAAGGTTAATGGAAGTGGTTGGGTGACTTAGAGAGGTCATTTGGGTCAAAACACATGTTTGGACCCTTAAAGGGCCTCTTGGGTCAAACCAGTTGACTTGGTCAACCAGGTTGACTCAAGGGTTGGGAATAGGTTCAAAAGATTTGAAATGACATTTGGAATTTGTTGGAGGTGGTTGCATCCCATTTGGAGCTCATTTGGTTTGAAATCCCTATTTGAGCCCCATAGGGGTATTTTGGTCAATTTTGATCTATTGGTCAACTATGGTCAAAAATGGGTCTGAAAAATGCAGTTTACTGCTCAATGGGTTAAAATCAAGGGTCTGGAAGTGATTGGAGGCTTGGATAAGGGTTCCAAGGTCAAGATCTCAAAGGGGTCAGGCTCAGTGGCATAGGCTGTAAATATTTGAAGGTTTTACAGCCTTTGAATTTTAATTCAAATTCTGGGGTTAGAGACCTCAGAATGAGCTCAAAGTTGGAGGGTAGCCTCTAGAGACATGTCTTATCACTTTGCAAGTGATAGACCCTGAATCAGAGGCCATTTGATTGGGTTTTGAAATGTTTGAAAAATCTCTAAAAAGGGTCTTTAGGACAAGGCCTTGAGACTTAGGATTTGAGTCAGGATTTCTGGATTCTGAAATGAATTTCAGGTTTGAATAATTAAAATTGAAGTATCCAAACCATTTACAATCATGTTGTGATTGTTAATAGATGGATAGGGTCAAGGCTAGATTAAGGATAGGATCAAAGTCTAGGTTAAAATTTGGATTGTCAAATTGATTGGATCAAGGTTTGGATATGTTTGAAATTTGAATTAATTTGGATTTGAATTGGATGGAGTTTGAGATTCAAATTGATCACAGGTAGGAATCAAATTGAAATTGGAGTGGATCAAATATAAGAATTGATTTAAAATTGAGGTTGATCAAGGGTGGAGATTGATTTGAAATTGGAGTGATTTTGAGATCTAGAAGAGTTCTAAGATCTAGGATTTAAGGGAATCCTAGGCTCTAGAATAAGCTCTAAGGTCTTGGACCTAGAAGGATCCTAAGGTCTAGAGTGGATCCTAGGGTCTAGGATTAAATCTGGATTTTGGATGGGTCTTAGTGACCTCATACAAAAATGAGGTCAACAGATGCAAAGTTAACTGTTATAGCAGAATCAAAGGAATTAAATATTTATTCTATTGACAATCTTCTTAGATCACTAATTACTTATGAGTAAGGAGTGACTCAAAAACAGATTGATACAAGTGCGAAGTGGAAGAAGAAAAATATAGCATTGAAAGTGGATTAATTAGAGAGTGATCAGTCTCAGCCTGAGGATGAAGATGATATTACCTTGAAGACAAGGAAATTTAAAAGTTTTCTTAAGAGGAAGCAAAGGAGATGCTAGTAGTGGAATAAGGGTAAGTTCTATAAAAATGCTAAGGCTTCTAATGATGCAATTTATTATGAATACAGGAATACTTGACACATAATTCTGAACACACTAATCTTAAAGCCAATCCTAGCAAGGAGAAGGTCAAGGAGAAAAGTAATGTAAGGAAGGACAAGACGAGATTGTAGAGAGTATTTTGGGTAGATTTAGCTTCAAATTCTTCAAAAATAGAAGTAGAGGAGGAAGTCACTAATTTGTGTTGAATGGTTGACAAGCTTGATCAGTCAGATCAAGAAGAGATCATTTTGAAAATATCTTCCAAGAAATTGAAAAGAAAAATTTGAAAGAAGATGTTGAAAGAAAATCATTTTACCTAGAGAATGAAAATTTTCTAAGAATCATCCTAAGAAATTGAATTTAGGTGAACCAATTAAGGGTGTTAGGACTAAGCATCGGCATAGCAAAGAAGTGAACTATTCTGCCTTTATATCGATGATTGGACCCACTAATATAGACAAGCACTTTCAAATAAATTTTGGATTTTTCCATACAAGAAGAATTGAATCAATTTATAAGAAATGATATATGGGAATTAATTGAAAGGCCAAAGGATAAAAGTGTTCTTGGAACTATGTGGATGTTCAAAGATAAAATGAATGATTTAGGAGTTATGATTGGAAATAAGGCAAGATTGGTGGCCAAGGGGTATAATAAAATATAAGAGATTGATTTGAATAAACTTTTACCCCTGTAGTCAGACTTGATATAATTAGGGTTTTGTTAGCATTTGCCTATTTTAAAAGTTTTAAATTATATCAATAGATGTTAAGAGTGCCATTTTGAATGGGGTGACACAAGAGTATGTTTATGGTGAGCAACCTTCAGGTATTGAAAAATCTAAATTTGCTAATCATGTGTTAAAATTAAAAAAAAAGGCATTATATGGAATAAAAAAAGCACCTAGGGCTTGGTATAAGAGGTTAAGTACGTTCTTATTAGAGAGATCTTTTATGTAAGGAAGTATGGACACCACTCTCTTTTTGAAAGGGATAGAAGATGACATACTAATTATTTAAATATATGTTGATGATATCTTATTTGGATCTACAAATAAAAATCTATGTGATGATTTTATAAAAATAATGAGCAGTGAATTTGAGATGAGTTTAATGAGAGATTTGAGTTATTTTCTTATTTTTAGCATAAAAAAAATAAGGAAGGAACTTTTCTTAGTCAATTGAAGTATATTAAGGATATCCTCAAGAAATATGAAATGTATAATGCTAAACCAGTGACTACATTAATGAGTTCCTCAGTGTAGTTAGATAAGGATCTTAAGGGAAAATCTATTAGTCAAAAGAAATTTAGAGGAATTATTGGATAACTGCTTTACATGACTGCTAGCAGACCAAATATAATATTTAGAAATTTGATTGTATACTAGATTTCAATATGATACAAAGGAATCACATTGATAGCGGTTAAAAGAATTTTGAGACATCTTTTGCAAACTCAAAACATAGGGATTTGATATCCTAAGCACAACTCTTCTTTTAAAATAGTTGGATATTCTGAATCAGATTTTGCAGGATGATAAAAAAAGCATACCTAAAACTTATCAATTCATAAGAAACTCTTTAGTTTCTTTGTTCAGTAGGAAATAAAATTTAGTAGCCCTATCTAATGTTGAAGAAGAATACATTGCCTTGGGTAGTTATGTGGCACAAGTTTTTTAGTTAAAATAATAATTGATTAACATAGGAATTTTTATTGGAACAATTCTAATTTGATGTGATAATACTAGTGTCATATGCATTTTAAAAAGTCCTATTCAACATTCTAGAACCAAATATATAGATGTAGTAAGACATCACTTCATTAGAGATCATGTAGCTAAGGGTGAAATTGAATTACATCATGTTGCTACTAAAAATCAACATGCAGACAGTTTCATAAAACAACTGGTTTTTGATACTTTTAGCACTTTAAAGACCAAATTAGGTGTGATTGATCTTAATGCTTAAATTGAAAATTCTGCAAACTTGATTTGTTGTGTAATTGTATGTTTGCTAATTTTCTTAGGTTGTTTGTAAGAGTTTGTTGTTTATATTTTATTTTTTATGGTTTGTTAGTTTCTTGTTTGTTCTCCTTTGTTAGCTGTGTGATTGTTTTATTTTTTATTTTACTAGAAGCATGTCATTTAATATAAGGTTTTGAGAAAATGTTTTATTATCATGTCTTATTTTCTAAGTGTTATTTTTGTTCTGTATGAAATGTTTTCATCCAGTATGAATTGTGTAGCTTGTACATGATAGGTTTCTGAGTTAAGCGCATGAAACTTAGTTTTTCATAGGAGTTCATACTTTATAATGACATCATCATAATGTACGATATGTAATGATTTGTCTGTATGAGTTGGTATAATTTTTCTGTTAATGTCAGTTATTGATTATAGATCATACGTACGAAATTACATTTCATATGTAAGATCCTGTTATCAGTTTTTATTGGGAAAGAACCTAACAGTCATTAAATGATCTTTAATATTCTGATCATCCTGGACAAACACTTGTTCATCTGTACGATTGTACGGTCAAAAGTCTGTATGAAAGGATGTCTCAGAAATGACATTTTATGAAAAGTCATTTTATTTTTAACCGTATCCATTAATATGTATGAAATTATTTTTGCCCCATACAATTTTAAAATCATACGTATGATATAAATTTTATATTGTATAATAGGTCATTTTTCTTTATATAGAAGGATCTTTGGATAAATTTTTTCATCACTTTCCTTTCCATTCCAAACCTTCTAGATCCCACATCTTAAGAATGGAAAGAAGTAGCAAATGACCCCGTATTTCTAAGGAATATTCCCCTAGAATCGGTAGGGATGCAAACATTCTTTCCAAAGAGAATGAGGATGCTTACATTAAGTATTCTACTGCTAAAATTACCCCTTCCTGACTCCTCATTCAGGATGATATTCTTTTCTTTGTCATGCCCCTATTTGCTTCAACCCTGTTGTCATTTATCCCGACTCTCATCTATGTCTACCATAAAGAGACATTCTAAAATTTTTGGCTAACATGAAAGTAAATCAGGACCACTCTAGGATTACCTCCTATATTCTCAAGTAACGAGTAGAAATCACGAAGGATGATCAAAGCATCTTCCTCCACCTAAGAACCCAAGGGATTAGAGAACACACTTTAACCTCTAGAGCT
The DNA here is from genome assembly GCF_001605985.2 of Dendrobium catenatum. Classification (NCBI taxonomy): domain Eukaryota; kingdom Viridiplantae; phylum Streptophyta; class Magnoliopsida; order Asparagales; family Orchidaceae; genus Dendrobium; species Dendrobium catenatum. Next base: position 3,598,718 of record NW_021319127.1, read on the forward strand.
GACTTTAATTGGTCCAAACTAAATCAAACTCTTAGAGGTATTACTTAAGTCATTTGTCTCGTATTTACACTCTCAATTAAAATGCTCGGATTATCCATCACATTTTGAGAACTTCAATTATTCCAAAAGCTGGTGATCGCATAAATATGACTCCTCTTTTGTCCACAGTCACTTATTTGATAATGACTGAAAACCTTTTGATAAAGCCCAACTTATCATGGATTATATTTATGATCTTTTTGAGATTATAGTTCCTCATCATAAGAGAAAGAAAAATGTGGCTTTAAGAAATCTAGTTGCCTATATCTTAGAAAAAAAGTATAATCTTATCCATCATGATCCTCCCACTAAACTTCCTATTTACTTTACTGATGTCTCTTTTTAAGCACTTTTTGGGCGGAATCAAAGTTCTAAGAGTGATGATTTAGAGCAAGAAGGGGGAGCTCCTACTCCAGAACTGGCACGTGCACCAGTACCTAACCAGAATTTTTACCAAGAAATGGTCCAGTGCTTTGATAGATTGGAAACTCATTTTGATCAATACTTCTATCAAATTGAGAATCACTTAAATCAGCAAGATGCAAGATATATTAAATACATGAATTGGATCTGGGGGCAGTTTGACTCGATGAACATGAATGTAGCTATGATCAATAGTTATTTTTCAATGTTCAGTCCACCACCTCCTCCATATCAAGGCCCCTTTAATTACTAGACGTATTTTTGTGCTATTGTTGCTTATGAGTAGTTATGTCTGTTGTTGAGATGTATTTCCTTTGATTAAAGGGTTTTCATATATTAGTGTATTCTTATGTTGATCTTGTTTTTGTGATATGAAATAATCTTAAACGAAAAAGGTGTTTGTATGTGTTTGGATAATAAATGAAATGTGAAATGTTTTATTAACATGTATTAATTTTCATTTCATGAAATATTTATATTTTTTAAAAGAAATCTTTTGTGGTTGATCTTTTAGATGCATTTTTAATTATTTTATTCTATAAATTAATTTTTTTTGCAAAATTTAAATTAATTTTTTAAATAGATGTAGATTAGGATATCAATTTCATGTTCATATAAGACAAGTATTATTTTGATATAATTGTTGGAAAATAGATGTCTTATTATCTTTTACCTTTTTAATATGTTTATTTTTGTTATTAGTGGAATTTGATTTAAGATTATTGATAATGAAAAGATTAAAAAAAAAAAGGAAAATACTCAAAGTGTGCCATAAATATTTGGGATGCATTTTTGTTATTAGTGGCATGTGGAATTTGTTTTAAAATATTTTTCTTTGTCAACTCTTTTGATTTATCTTTAAAAACTTTTCATTTCAAGCCTTTCTTCCCTTTTTATTGTTGTCAAAAGGGAGAGTCATAATATTGTTCGAATATGTGTATTGTGTGTTTGTATGTGTTGTATTATGTACATTTTTATGTGTTGTATTGTGTATGTTTTTATTCGTGTTAAAATATGTGTGTTGTGTGTTTGTACGTGCTGTATTGTGTATGTTTTTGTTCATGTTTGTGTTTTTATTGGAGTTGTTTTTATCTTTCGTAGTTGTTATTTTTTTTTATGAGAACCCCTTTGATTTAAATTGGTCATTCATTTAGGGGGTGTTAAGGAAAAAATTCGCTTTAAATTTTAACTCAAATAAGAAAAAAAATTTCGATTATAAAAAGAGGGAGATTATTATAACTTAGTTTTCATAACTATTTTTTTATATCATGTGTATTTTTTATGATTCTAAAATCTTATTGTATTGATTATTGTTTCTCCTAACATATATTAGAAATACTGCTTTTGTTGTTTTTGTGTACTAATTTTTTAGGAAAATCATACTCCAGACTGTTGAAGACTTCAAGACAGATTAGATTAGGTTTTATTGTAATTGAAGTATATACTTTTTATATTTTTCTTGAGTCTGAGAGAGTGTGATTGTAATTGGGTAACCATACACATATATACTAGGGAGTGTAAAAACTTATATTTTTTAAAACTAATCATACTTTATGATCATAGATTGTACAAGTTGATTTGACCGATTATTACCCTAGAATGGAGTTGATCAAACCATGGTAGGTAAAATTTTCTAAGTCATGTTCGTACTGTAAAAAGTTATATTCGTACATATAATGTCTTGAGTATGAAATGGCTATATACCAGTTCGTTCCAAACAAACTCAAAATTTTTTTTAATGGATCGTACTGTACAATCATAGGTTCATACAGACGATGTCCAGAGTATGACATATGTGCATAACCTTTAGTCCATTCAAATAAGTAAATTTTTTTGAACTATTTGTATTATATGATCTCTTGTTCATACATATGACATTTAGAGTACGAAATGGACTCATCCATTTTTATACCAAATGAAGCATGGTTTGTTTAAAAAAGATCGTACTATATAATATATGGTTTGTACAATACATTATCCAAAGTACGAAAGTGATTCTAATAGCATCATACCAGATGAATTAGTTCAATTTTGAACTGATCGTATGATACGATGTGAGTTCATACGTACGCCAAATAGAGTACAAAATTAGTTTATACAGGATCATCCAAGCAATTTTTGAACTGATTGTACGTACAATGTGCGATCATACTGTACGATCCAAGATGGACAAATTGAAATGTTTAGTTTTCTGGACGGTTTTTGTGTCTCTCATATTTATGGTCCTAAAAAACCTAACTGACAAGTATCCTTCTTTATTTTCTTTGAGAGCAAGAATGAGAGTGCTTTTGGAGAGTGTTTGAGTGTGTGGATAGAGAGATCTTACAAGTGAAATTTGTGAACGGTTCACAAGATTGCCCAAAGGTAAGGACCTCTTGGTAAGTTTATTAAATCTATTCCTTACTTCTTTGAAGACACTTGAGAGAAGATCTTTGGAGAAGATCGAGTTCTCTCTGCCAACACCAGGAACATCTGAAAGGATGACAATTCTATACCAACACAAGGAGGGTATGAAAGGATGACAATTCTCTGTCGATACTAGGGAGGTGAAGCAGGTCTGAGTGTCAAATATGGTGTGATTAAGATCAAGGATTTGGTGAGGTTTGAGGTGGCTAGTCTTAATTCGAGTTAGCATGGGATGTTGAGGAATAAAGGGAGATGAAATGGAGGAGGGAGGTGTGGTGTTAAGGGAATGGGAAGTAGGAATGGAGGTTGGAGGAGCATTAAGAGTCGAAGAGGTGCTGGAGGGAAGGTTGAAAGAGGAAGTGGATGGATGCATTGAGTGGGAAGGAGATGAGGTATGAGAAGGTGGAGCAACATGTGTAGGAAGAGACAAAATATGAGTTGGGGAGAAGAAGAGGTTGAGAGAGTGGTGGAGCGGTTTTATGAGAGGGAGTGTGGGAGGGATGGTAATGAATTAATTAAGTATAATATATTTGGAAATGAAGGTTTGACTAGTAGCTGGATTATAACAATGATAGCCTTTTTATGAAGAAGGGTATCCAAGAAAAATATAGGGTGCAGACTGAGTAGCAAATTTATTAGTTAAATAAGAAGAAGCCAAGGATTGTACAACAACCAAACACTCTATGATGAGTGTAGTCGGGAGGTTTGTTGTAAAGAAGCTAATATGGAGGTAGATTGAATATATAGGGGGATGGCAATATGTTAATTAAATAAGTATTAGTGGGCACAGTTTCAACCCAAAAAATGGGCGAAAGATGAGCTTCAATCTGTAGAGAACAAATGGTGTCATGTAAATGAGGGGGCTTACGTTCGACTATGACATTTTTCCACTGTGCATATGGACAATTGAATTGGTGGTGTATGCCGTGATTTGTTAGATATTGTTTGAGGGAGTTATTGATGAATTAACCACTACCATTAGTACGAAGGATGTGAATATTACAATTGACTTGATTTTCTATGAAATTTTTGAAATGAATGAATTTGTTAATTATTTTTTATTTTTTTCATTGGGTATTTTCACCACTACCATATGTAACTAGAAAAATTGTCAATAAATATTAAGTAAAACTTGAACCCATCATAAGGGATAATGGGTGAGGGACCCCAAACATCTATGTGAATAAAGTTTAAGGGAGTAGAAGAAAGTCTAATAAATTTATTAAATGGAAAACGATGTCTCTTGGCTAGAGCAAAAGAGTTACATTTTGTAGTAGTAGAAGAACAAGAGATATATAATTGAGAAAATGTTTTTTATATATCTATAAGAGTAATAGAACTCGGGTGAACCATTCTTTAGTGACACAAGGAAGAGGAAGTTGTAGGAAGATCTAAAATAGGGGTCGAGTTGAACATAGAATGGAGAGCAATGGGGTAGAGACCATCATGACAAGGATTGAGGAGAAGTATGCAAAGATTCTTCCTATCCTTGATGGTGTGCCCATTGTTGTAAAAGAAAACAAAATAATTTTTGTTAGTTGTTAATATTGAAATATAAAGGAGTTGATAAGAAAGTTTAGGAACATAAAGAATAGGGATATGGGAAAGGCTACGTAAAGGTGTAGGAATAAGGCCATTGCTAGAATGGAGTATAGATAGTGAATCTCCATTTTCTATGATCACTTGGTCCAATCCATTGTACGTAGAGGGATGATGAATAGATATTAGATTTTGAGTTTAGTGAGCGGTGGCACCAGTGTCCATGTACAAGGGGGTGGATGCACACCTGTGTTCTCAACAAAAGCATGTGGTGTATGAAATGTCAGGTATTCACGATGCCAACAATTGAAGGATGAATTTCTACATTTTCTACATATTTATCATCATTTAATTTTAGGTTTGCTAATTATATTTCAAATAAGCAAAAGCCATGCATGGGATCTAGCGGATTTGCGAATAAGAGAAAAGAGACCACGCCCACGGCGGTTAAATGAAGAAAGAACAAAATGAAAGTCAATGGTGAGAGCATGCTTTATTAATGTCAGATCTTTGGCTACTTCAGTGGCCAAGTTTACATTGTCACTTAACAGGAGGGAATAACGTTCCACAAGATTTATTAGCTTGAGTTTGGTCCAAATTGAAGTATTGAAGGATTCATAATTTGATAGTAATCCATTCAAAATGTACAGTATGATATCTTCTGTGTCTACAGATCCTCCAACAGCCACAATGTTGTCCATTAAATGCTTCACAATGGAAAGGTAGTCTGTCATTTACTAATTTTTCATAGTGACAACCAAATTAGATAGCAGGTCTCTAAATTTAGGACATATGGTAGAATGTACAAAGAAATTGTTGAGTACATTATAGCTGATAGGTTTTGATCTATAAGTATCCATAGGGTATATTGCATATTTGGGGATTTTTAACCAGTGTCGAAGAGAAGATCAAGAACTGGGCTGGATTATAAGCCATCTAGTTAACCATCAAAACCATTTGCTATAAAAAGTTTGTGAATCTAAGACCACCATAGTGGATAGTTGTCGACACGCACATGGGTTTGCATAATATTCTTAATATTGGACATCAAGAATTTGAACTGAGAAAGAATGGAAAGATTGTTGAGTTTTAGGATAGAAGAATCTATGTAGTTCACAGAACATGATGAGGCCGTTAGGCTGAGTTCTCTGATACTGTGTCGAATCCTACAATGAGCTGAAGGACAAGTAGGAGAAAGCAACATAGAAGAATAGTCACAATGAAAATAGAGTAGAGGAAAATGAGATTTCTATATATGTGTAAATGCATGTACAATAAGCGTTATATCACTTATATGTATACTAGGAATAACATGGAATTTAAGTTCCTTTAATACCCTTGGGTAGTTATGCTCCAGGTATTATGATTGGTGCAAGGGATTGTAATAGTTGTAGCAGGCAAAGTGGATGACATAAAAAGTTATGAAATGATTTGCTGTAGTGGAGAATTAACTTACCTGACTGTGCTTTCAGAATGAAGAATATGACCAACCACAGTGTTCACTTTATGATAATCCAAAAAGCTTCTATGCCCACAGCTCGAAATTAAATCAAAAAATAAAAAACATGATCTATTGCGGGCTTCAAAACTACAAAAGCAAAGGAAGAGTTTAGCTTTGGCATACCAGTCATGACTAAGAATGAAGAGAGCACATAACATCATCCCCTGTGCAGCCTAATATGGAGGCCAAGTGACCAAGCTGTTGATTTAAGTAGTGGCGATCACGAGGCCAAAGATGATGGCGCGACTTCTCGACCTACGTAACTCATCGACCGCCATGGATTCCTTACCCAACAATGTTTAGGTATCACCGCATGGATCTCCGTAAGCCTAAATGGTGGCGGCATCCCAGGATCAAACTCCTTCGTTCGAAGACTATTAAACTTCTACCATTCCGCGTCCTCCAAGAAAACGTGCCTCCTATTCCTCATCTCTTTATGTCTTCTTGGGATGAGATTCAAAACTAGTCAGCTATTTATAGTCCTGCAATTAGGCCTGCAAAGCAATTTGGTGGGGAATTTTTATTAAAAAATTGCTCACTGGATGCGGAGAAAGCAATCCAAAGTCTTTTTCAGCTCGAATTATCAGGCTCATAAACACGGCAATCTATTGCATCCGATCACTGGATGCGGAGAATAGATTCGAACATCCAATAAAAATTTGTCACGTCACCTGCGCTTTTGACTGCACTTTTGCCTTACGCTTTAGTTACGCTTTGACTGCGCTTTACCTGCGCTTTTGACTGAGCTTTACCTGCACTTTACCTGCATTTTACTTGCGCTTTACCTGTGCTTTTGACGCGCTTAATTTAAAATAATATTTTATTAATATCCGAACCTATCTTCGCGTCCAATGACCGGATGCAATAATTTGCCCATAAACACAGCTAGAGCGGATTGGCTCTAGCTTTAATAGAATAGGTTATCAAATTATTGTTAAAAAATTAAGGGTCTATTCGAGAAAATGATTTTACAGTTTTTCTTATCAAATTATATTCACAATTCTATTTGGTTACTATTTTTTGATGTTGTCTAAAATTTTTATGCTAAAAAGTTATTTTTATAGTAACTTAAAATAAAGTTAGGCCACTTGATTAATATAAATGTTTCATAACAGACTATTTCTCTGAAAGTACAAATAACATATCAGTCAAAATAGATCTTAAAATAGGAAATATGAATCAACAAATTAGGGAATTAGAGCATCATCATGGCTCTAAACTCCTCAATACAAATCACACCATCTCTATTCAAATCAAAGCTAGCAATCATAGAACGACACTGTTCAATTGGCCTCGACGAACCCAAGTGACTAAGCATTCTTTTCAAACTCCTATCTGTAATGAAGCCCTTCCCATCCATCTCGTATAACTTGAAAGCCTCCTTTACTATGTGGTCTTCCTTATTACTCTTTTCTTCTTCACTACTTTCTGTCTCCACCAATCTAATGAAGTCTTCCATGCCAAGTAGACCATCATCATCTGAGTCAACATATCGTAGCATGGCCTCAGCTTCCTCAGAGCAGAGCTCTTCTCCAATAGTTCTCATAATAAGCTGAAGCTCAGATGAGGAAATTTTACCATCTCCATTAGTATCAAAGTGATTGAAGAGACGTTCCATATCCTTCTGTGCATTTGCAAAGGAAATGGATGTCATATCCATGCCTATGATTTTGTTTTTGCAGAACTCAAAGAGATGTAAGAATGGAGATGAAAGCAGAGAATGTTTACTCTCGTAAGTATGAGTGAATTTTCTTTAGCTAATTTGTATGCATATATATAGTGGTAAGCAGTGGAACTTTTTTTAATGTTTGAAGCATCCTTGCGATTGTTTATTTATTATAAAAATGCAGCATTCCATTGAACTTGAAAATTCAACAGAAGTTTTGTGGGTTGACGACGTCTGAACTCATTTAAGGAATTATGATGGTCAGGTTTTGTGGACAGATTGTTGAGAGTTTCAAAGATGAAATTCTTTAATTTGTTTTTCCATTGACTAATATCACTTTCTACGATTAAAATACTCTTCAAACCTTTTGTGCTTCTATAAAATTCATTTGTAGAATGCGTCACCAACACATCACAGTAAAATATTGTTGACCCCTATACCTCAAACCACGCGATAAAGGAACCTAATTGATGAATAAAACATTGCGCGCCTTAGCGCCACATGTCACTTAAAGGGTCAAATGACCTCCAATTGGCAAACAGATAATGACGTTACGATCAGGACACTGAACTCTGCTGGGTCGAGGCCCCTCGTAAATGAATTGGATGAGATCGTTCAAAAGGGATGACCGACACCCGAAATTAAAGCGCGAGACTGATCAAACGATCCTGGATCGACGAACAGACTTCATCATTGTGTCTGGAATGTTGCCAACCTATGAAAACCGTATTTTGTTTATTCAATTTGGAGTATATAGATTGGTGACACAAATCCCAATGTAATGCGAAGACACGCATTACGAGTGAAATTTGCCTCGACGGTGATGATCATGATGTCCGATAATGAAATGAACAGCTCCATTGCGTCCGAAACGTCATCGAAATTCAGAAAATATATTTTATTTGATAAATTTGGGTCATCTGAGATGGTGGTGAATTTTTAGGTAATGCAAACATGATATAAAGGCATGCGTTACGACGGAAACAAGGCCTCGAAGATGCTCAGACGACGTCCGATCGACAAACGGATAGCGCCATTGCGTCCAGAACGTCGTCGACATTCAGAATATATATTTTATTTAATAAATCTGGATCATCTGAGATGGTGGTGAATTTTTAGGCGATCCAAACATGTTGCGAAGGCATGCGTTACGATGGAAACGAGGTCTCGTCAATGCTCGAACGACGTCCAATCGATAAACGGACAGCGACATTGCGTCCGGAACGTCGTCAAAATTCATAATATATATTTTATTTAATAAAATTAAATCTTTTAAGGTGGTGTCACAAATTTTAAAGGCAATCCAAATATGATGTGAAGGCATGCGTTACGACGGAAATTAGGCCTCGTCGTTGCCCAAAAGACGTCTGATTGCGAAACAGACTATGTCATTGCGACCGGAACATCGTTAATACCCTAAATACACTATTAATTTATTCAATTAAGATTGTTCGACGAGATTGACATGTAAAATGAGGAAAAACTTCACGTAAATCGAAGAATCATGCAAATCGAGACTGCCTTGGAATGATTTGTGTCATCTCGAATTAATGTAATATCATTAATGTTTTTAATTCAATTAGCAAAAATGGAAAAATCATATGCAAAGTTGAAATCAATTTAAATGCAAAATATCTCTTTTTGTCAAAGCCTCGGCCTCATATCTCTGCCAAATCCCTTAAAACCCGCTGATAATCCCGCTGAGTTTTCTATGAAGAAGATGGCTGCTCAGACTTCTTTTAATTTCTTCATCTTCTTTACGTTAAAACAAGAAGATCACCTCTTCTCTTGGGGAGAGAGGCCAAAACAGCACTTCTTGCTCTCCCAAGAATCTAACACCCAGTCCGTCAAAATCCCTATTCGCCTCTTGTTGAAGCCAAGATCAATACTTGCTCCGTCCACCTGAAAGCCACTCAAGTCCCGAATCCATTCCAGCTCATACAGCCGAGAGTTCCCTTGCTCCTAGTCCTGATCAGCTTCTGATCTCCAAGACTCAGCAACTCTTCCACTCAAGCAGCCACCTCTTTTCCTATATCAAACTCCACCTTCAAACTACAACTTCCGCCTCTACTCGTCCCTCCAGCCTGGAGCCATCACCTCTACCTCAGCAGCAGCATCAAGGCGTACAAGGAAACTTACACAAACGATCCTCAAGCACAAGACAATGATGATAAGGGATGATGTAGGACCTAGCAGCATGAAGCTGCTCAATCAGCTTTTGTAAAAGTATTGTACAGACAAGCTCGACAAAGAGGAGATCCGAAACCTCTACAACTGTTATAAGAGGATTAAGTTTTGTGTCTCCCGAAAGGATCCTCGCCTCATGAATAATTTTGAGCAGGTATACCTTTCAATCAGCACCACCTCAAGAGGTTTTACAAACATGCAATGGAATATCTCCGAACTCATTCCACGTGATGCATCAGTTTGTCCAACTGCTTTGGAAGCAGCAACAAAGTTTCTATCAACATGTATAATTGGAGCTCGGCTATACTAATGAGAGGTGAAGATCTAGATGGTGTTGAATATCAGACTGCCAATACCTGCATTTTTAATTAGATTGATTAATATATGTTGTACAGCTTCAGATGAAGCTCCTACATCATCTATAATCCACGGCATCCGTGCTGCTTTTTTTTTTCCAGAAATGTTTGACCTTCTCCACTTCAAACTTTAAGGGAAATGAGATATATGGCATTGGAAACGTGGAGATTTTAAAGCTTCAAGAATCCATTGAAGATTTTTATATTCTGAAGCAAGAAAGGGAAGATGAAAGTGAATCTTCACAGAGCAAGTCATTCAAGTGACTAATCCTTTGAAGGATGATGTGGTAATTAACTCATCCACTCAAGAAAGACTCCTATTCTCAAAGTAATGATGCTAGTGAATGTACTTCCAAGAAAGCAAATGAAGGATCGGTCAAGAAGCATAGGAGATATGTTTCAATAAAAAAAAACACCAGAACATAATAAGAAGACATGGTAGAAGTGATGGGAGTTAACACAAATCCTCATCAAAGAGGAGAAAGATCAAGTTATATTCAAATGAGAAGGAGAATTCAGAGCACACTAACTCCTCAAAACCACACATATCTGAACAAAGAATTTCTTCTCTCAAATTCCTTCATTCATTGTTGTAATTATCTGTTATTATTAATAACTATTATTGTTAGTTATTAATATTAATATTAATATTGATATAGTTATTAGTATCAATATTAATATTAGTATCTTTATATGTTTTATTAAAAAAAAAAGAGAGAAAGCCAAAAAGAAAGGAGTGAGCTTTCAAAAAAAAAAAAAAAGGTTTCAAAAAAAAAAGAGTAGAAAAAAGAGAAAAAGAAAAGAAATTTTAAAAAAATATTTGTCTCGATTTTCGAACCCTTTCTCTCTCCCTACCTCGGCATGTGTGTCGAATCGGTGGTCTTGCCTATACACGCTTTTCTCTAGCATGGTGGGAGCGAGAAACCAGCGCGACACCCACACGACAAGGTAGGCGAGAGTCTCGTTCCAAATCCTATTTGCGTTCGTGGCGCGACCGCGAAAACCACCCTATACACGCTTTTCTCTAGCGTGGTGGGATGGGCCCGGTGCGACGCCTACGAAGAGACCGGGATATTCATAAGTACCTGCTCGCGGGAAATAATTGCTTTTTTTATAAGTATCCCTGGCTGGGCGGAAAAAACTGCTTCTCTTTACAACAGGTACGAAGACCCATACATGCCTTTCTCTGGCGTGGTGTGGGGGGCCGAGATACTACTACGGCCGCGGTGTCCTCATATGACGGCACCTACCGTACGTACACGCTTTTCTCTAGCGTGGTGGGAGGCCCAGTTTTTCCGTAGTTTTCCCTAAACGGGGAGACGCCGGGAGGCTGCCGAATTTCCATTGAAACCGAGGACTTGGACAAATTTTGGAGAGGCTTGAACTGCAATCTTTTGGATAGCATGGAACTCATTTGACACTCAAATGAACATGAACTAGTGGACTTGAGCATGAACTGCAATGACTTGTATTTGGACGCTGATCAAATGATTAAGCAAGGCTTGAACTAAATAAAATAAATTCAAACTTGAACCAGAATTGAATATAAGTGAGCATAAATTTAACTTAAGCAAAGATCTGAATTGAACACAAGGAGCAAGGACTTGAACATTTGGACTCAAGCCGAAACTTGAATTTGAACAAAAATACTTCAAACATGACTTGGAATACAAGGAACTGAACTTCAAAATGATATGCAATCAAAAGCAAAAGTGATAAAATCAAATGAATGTTATTAAACAAACATTGGGTCCTTGTTGAATAAAGCTTTCAATATATTATGGCAAGTTAAAGCAAACAAAACATTGCAAATCACATAAAGATAAGGGTGATTAATTGCAAACAAATACCAACCATGCAAGCAAGTGCACAAGGATTTGTGGTAAAAGCAAAATCATGCATACAAATTGTTTGCAAAACAATGATGCAACCCCTTCAAGCAAAATGATTTCAATCAAATGAATTTCATGCAAGCAATGTTAACTCCAACGTGAAGGCGACAAATGTCACAATACCTTTACAATCAATCACCATCCAATATCGAGCAAATATGTTGATCCATTATAAGCAAAGATGGATGATACTACAATAAGTGATAGCACCTACAAACTATGTAGCAAGACCATTGGATATTGCAATGCTTTTGTAGTCACCATCATTCAGCATCAAGAAAAATATAATAAACATCTACAAGAAAGGATAAGAAGAATGCAACACATACGATCTCTCTACGAATACAGATGTATGTATAGCATGCCACCCGGGGGTAGATACAGAAAGACTTCAGTAAATGCAGTATCATGAAGTCAATCCCAGTCTATGAAGGAAGACATCTACCTACCCACTTGCAACAATAACAGATATACTACATGAGCTAAACAACTACAACGAATACAAGCATCTTCAAATAAGGCAGGAGATTAATTGGTACACTACGATCTCCTGCAAAAGCAACGATAGTGCACGAATGCTACATGTATTAAGCAGCAAATAACTCAATTCAAAAGCTGCTACGATACGCCACCGGATCTACGACATTCGTATAAGCAGACAGAAGGCGTCCACAAACTACAAAAGTCACGCCACTGGATCTGCAACCACCGTATAAGCAGACAGAAGGCGTTTCAAAAAATATTTCAAAGTACCCCCACACGTGCACCGTAATTTGTATACACATAGGTGCACTATAAGGGTAAAAGCAATCATAGAACCCGCAAGGGCCCCGGCAAGCATGTTATTGGTACACACATAACGTATAGGGAAGCTGCGCGGGTCAATAAGGGAATTCAAGTTCGAACCTGATCCTTCTATACGGGGTCAATAGAAGTCAACAGGGTTCGAACCATCAAACAAATATGTGGCCGTTGATGACCATAATATTTGTTCAATAATTCATATTAGGTCTTCAAAGTCTAAAATCAAAAAAATTCACTAATAAAGGCTCAAAGCTTAGGAAACTCGATCCTCTGTCGACAGTCGAAAAATTTAAAATTAAAATGAAATCCATCAACACTTAAAGCAAAATCCATCCACCCCCCGCAACAGTTTGTCGGGGTGAACAAATTTAAAATACTTCAGCTCACAAAGAGCCAAATGCCTAGTCGAAAATATTACTATGATCTATTCTCAAACAATCTATTGCCAGTAAGGACGTGGTACGTGTACTCTAACCCGGCAGTTTCGCCTCCAAATGGCACTACAGGTAAATCAATTATGACCCAGGGCCCTCTGAACTGAGTGGTTTTGCCGCCAAATGGCACCACAGATAGCGGTTATGGCCAGATCCAATACGCTCCTTAATGACGTTAAATTCTTGAGATATGAATCAATAGGATATGATCGATATGGCATAAAGACTATGTTAGTTAAGGTGGATTCAAATTTGTCCCCCTTAGACAAATATTCACCCCCCGGTCTACAAGGTCCCCTTGGACGAAGCAACCCATGGCTGCCGACAAGGATCCTTCTGTCAGGTTGGGTCGACTACCTCCTCTGACTAAGTAGACCAGGGACCACGATGGCCCGGGACGACGAAACCATGGGATCTTGATCGGGTACATCATCCATTCCCCCACCATCCGCTTTAAGTGCTAGGTGGTGAAATTTCTTATTTTAAATATCAAACTTTTCAAATCTTTTCAAATTCTCAAATCCAAACCCAATTTTCAAATCCAATTTCTACCAATACCTAAATCCATTGCTGCTACTATATGCCAGATAAACATGTATCTCTATACGTATCTGATTGACGACTAGCCTTAATCGAAAGTTCTCTCTCGTTATCGAGAGGGGTAATTAACTATAGGGGCTTGCTCCTATAGGAAACAAGAACTTAGATCATAAAGTCCTCGCAAATGAGGGCGAAATCTCTGGGTAGTGTCTTATCTACAAACCCATCTGCCTTCCAAAATTTACCTCGGAACTTAGTTCGTTAAAACTCCCTCGCCGAATAAGAAAAGCGAGTGGAGGCCGAGGCCGAATTTTCGGAGCCCACAAATATATAGATAAATGCTATTTAAATGTTTGAATATTGCATAAGGCAAGCTGCAAATAAGTGCTATTTAAATTGTGTAAATTCATGATATATATACAATCTTACTATTTATAATCATAAAAAAAGAAAATTATGTATGTAACTTAAAGATTATTTTATGGTAAATTTGAGAAATAAAAGGGAAGTTTTTGTAATTTTTATCACAAGTTGATTTTATATGCTAATTATGGTTTCGTTCAAGAATTTAAAAAAATAATAATAATTTTAAGGATAAAATTTTTTCGAATTAGAAAATTTTTGTATTAAAAAGATGTTTTAGAAAAAAATTAGAAAGCTATCCCAAACATAACTTTTACCTAAAATTATTTTTCTTTGTTCATCATGATCTCACTGGAAATGATGCCAAATTTTAATATATTTTGTTTGTGAGTGATGAATATGATTTATTTTCAAAAAAATATTAGCCGTGTAATCATAATAAATAGGAAGTTTATTCGTCCAACATTCACACACAATGCATTAAGATGTTCTTCACTTCGTATGAAATTTCTATCTGTTTTCTTTTGTTCAATAGTTTCGTAATGTGAGGACCTTTTCAAATATTTTTTTTTTCAACATGGTTCATTTCACGGAATAAGTGATGTTCGAGTGTTTTGATTTTTGCAATGCATTTCGTACATTCATTTGCATGATGTTGCTTATTTTAGTTATCATTTTCACATGCTTGATCCAATCAATTTGTAAGGATCTATTTTTGATAATCTTGACGCGTGGGATACTGTTGATCTCAAGAGCAAGCTGCAAAAAAAAAAAGAAAAAAAATCATTATTTGTCGCTGCCCACGCCACTTGCTACAGTAAATGCAATAATTATGCGATGTTTCAGAGTCGCCCATCCCTCACGTGCGTGCTTCCTCTCTACCTCGCTGCCTGCTTGTGATAATAAAAGGAAGACATGGCCCTCTTCCTCGCTTCTTCTCTTGCAAGTGAATGTCCCGATTCTTCTTCCTTTCCACACACGAACCTCAACCTCACGACCCAGAGCTACCACTCTCTACTTCGCATCCCTCTGCCAAAACCAAACTCCACACTTTGCCTTGCTCTTCTTCCTCACCCAAAATCTACCAGCAAGCTGTCTGTCCCAATACCAACCTCTGACCTCTTCTACAAGAACTTTTGTCGAAGCCATACTCAACGCTATTACCAGCATCCAAAACCTCCAAAAGGGCCTGCCCTCATGTGAAAACCCACGACCAAACTCCTCTAGTCGTCGTTCTCTCTGAACCCATACAAGAGCTCCGTCTAATATCTCCTCCACCCGAATGATTCCTTGTCACAAGTTGTGTGTTGTAATCCATGACCCTAGTCTGATATTTTGATGAGGACAAATAATGTCGTCTAATTTACTATTCATTAAAAATATATTTTATTTCTATTGTTTTCTGTGAGTACTAACATTTCAGGAAGATCACAAGTTACTCAGAACAATAAGAATACTCAAGACTGGGTAGAGTAGGAGTGTGAGTTTGTAACATTTGTATTTTTTTCATTTATTTTATTTTCTCTTTAAATTCTTGAGTCTGGCCACAAATTGTATGTAAATCTTGGCAACCATGCACACACACAAGGGGAAAGGGTTTTTTAAAATATAAATTTTTTTCTCTGTTGATCGTACTGTACGAGTTTATATCGTACTATACGAGCTGATCTGGCTGAAACATTTTTCTATGAACACGTCGTACTATATGATTTATATCGTACTGCACGATGTGTTACTAATCCAAAATCCTAGCTGCCAGATTAGTTTAAATAAATTTATTAGCCGTCCGTATCATACGAAGAGATTCATATTGTACGATTTATTTTGAATACTTAAATTAAGCTATGATTAGTGGAATAAATCAAGGATTAATTCCTGATTGGGCAACATACTATACGAACTAGTTCGTACTATACGATGAACAGAGGCTATTTTTTGATTGTCTTGGAGTTTGTCTTGGACAATCCCTTGATTTTGCCTAATTGTACTGTACGACGTAGATCATACCCTACGATGTACAGAGACGAGTTTTGATCTCGTCTCGGACTTCGTCCTGAACTATACCTTGATTTTTACTAATCGTACTATATGAAGTAGGTCATACCCTACGATGTATAGAGATGAGTTTTGATCGTCTCGTCTATCATCCTGTACGAATAAAAGAGTTTTCTTTATCATTCGGTATGAGTTTATATCGTACTATACAAACTTATTCAGAAGTTTTGACCTGTTCATAAACCTTTGTATTAGGACGAAACTCATTTATACTAATCGTATTGTACTATAGTAATGGCTACTTTGAAAATTTTCAGAGTTTTTAAGCCCGTTTAAGTATAAGAAAATAAAATTTTTGGTGTGTGACTAAGAGAGAGGAATGTGATTAGAGTGGGTTTCCTTGGGAGAGAGCTCTTATATATATATTATATTAAAAGATTTAAACTTTATTCTATTGATAATTTGCTTAGATTATTCATTGCCTATGAGCACAGAGTGAGTCGACGGCAAAATGATGTGGGATAAAAGAAGATGGTGAGAACTGTAGCACTAAAAGTAAATGATTCTAACAATGACAACTCTTCAGCCAATAAGAATGAAAAAATAACTTTGAAGACATACCAATTCAAGAGATTTCTAAAAAGAAAATAGAGGTGTCAACAAAACAACTCGAGCAAAGGTAAAGACCATAAATTTATTAAAGTTTTGTCTGATATAATTTGCTTTGAGAGCATGAAACTAGGTTACCTTCGTGCTGACTGCTCCAACTTAAAGACTCATTCGAATAAGGAGAAGGGTGAAGAGAAGCCAAAGTATAAAAGGGAAAAGAAAAAGACAAAAAGTTTTTTCGGCCGACTCTGCCTCAAAATTGTTAAAAGAAGAAGCAAAGGAGGAGGTAATGAACTTGTGTCTAATGGCTAATAATAATCTTGTTAAATCTGATCAAGATGAGGCATGTCAACTATCATATGATGAATTGTTTATTATTTCTGAAAATATTCATGATTCACTTAAGAAGCTTAAGAAATGCATGCTAGTCTTACTACTGAATTTTCTACTTTACAAAAAGAGTATGCTAGTTTAATTACCGAGCAATCTACTTTATATAGCGATCATATGGCTTTATTAGATAAGTTTGATGCATTAAAGGTGAAGCAAGTTGTTCTATTTGATACACATAATTCCTTGAAAATATCAAATATTAAGCTAGAAAAAGCATTTAAGGATTTAAAAGAACTTGCATGTTAATTAGATAGCAATGAGCATGCACTAAAACTTGAAGTGGCAAGCTATAAATACTTATAAGCAAAAGTTACTACACTTGAGAATAATAAACCACCACTTTGAATAGCCCAATGGTATAACCCCTCAATGTAGCATGCATTACATAAACCTAGGAAGAAGTACCCATCACCCAAATAGGTTAGTAAACCCATTCATTATTGTTAGGTGTTACTCTTGTGGAATGTTATGACACATAGCCCATACTTGCACTATCCATCATACAACACATAACATGCATACACCTCATTCATTTAAGCATAAGGTGGAACCAACTCCCTTGGGTTCCCAAATCTAACCCTTGAATGACATTATAGGGGTACTCTCACAAAAGATCTAGTGAGTGCATGTGGTACCTACACAGTGGCTACTCGAGGTAAATGAATAGTGATATGAAGTAGTTTATCACACTGGAGGCCAGGTCAGGAAGCAAAGTGATATTAGGAGACAACACCACTAGGAAAGTAATGGGATCAGGTATAGTTAGAAACTCTAAACACTTTATGATTGAAAATGTTTTGTAAGTTGTTGGTTTAAAGCATAACATATTAAGTACTAGTTAACTATATAAAAAAGGATATGATGTAAAATTTCTTTCTAATAAATACATGATGAGCTTAAATGGAAAACCCGTGTTAGAAGGAAAATGGATGAACAATATTTACATATTAGACTTGAATTATATTGAATATTGAAATTCCTTATGTTAAAAACTAATAATTGATGAATATTTGTTATGTCTTAGGAGACTATGACATGTTAGCATGAAAACACTTAGGAATTCCACTCAGAAAAACCTAGTTAGAGGTATACCTAAGTTAGACTTCACTAAGGACCACCTATGTTATGCTTGCCAACTAGGAAAATAAGTAAAATCATCACTTCATTCAACTAAGGATATCAACACCTCTAGGCCACTAAAAATTCTTCACATGAACTTATTTGGACTGGTTAGTACAACCAGCCTAGAGGAAAGACTTATGGATTTGTGATAGTAGATGACTACTCTAGATTCAGTTGGGTAAGATTTCTAGCATATACGAGTGAGTCATTTAAGGAATTTAGAATCTTCTCCACTTGGATTCAAAGAAAATTAGGATGTAAAATTTTAATAATTTATAGTAATCATGGTGGACAATTTGAAAATAATAGGTTTGAATCCATCTTTCAAGAGATAGGAATAGAATAAAATTTCTCTGCCCCTAGGACCCCCCAACTGAATGGAATAGTTAAAGGGAAAAATAGAACCTTGGTGGAAGTTTCTATGGCAATGCTAGCTGAGTATTCACTCTGTAAGTATTTTCGGGAAGAAGTAGTGAACACTTCTTACTATATTTTAAATACTGTGAATTTTAGATCCAAGTTGAATAAAACACTATATGAACTCCTAAAGGGTATGACACCCAATCTTTCTATTTTTGGATGTAAATGCTTTATCTTAATTAATAGAGAGTCACCCTTAGGTAAATATAATCTTAAATTTGATAAAGGAGTCTTCCTAGGTTATTCTTTTGTAGGTAAGCCTATAGAATCTTCAATAAGAGGACCTAGTAGTAGAAAAATCTATCCATATGGTATTTGATGAATCATTTAAGACCTATAAATCTAAACCTAAAGAAGAGAAATTAATAGAGGTCTTTCAGGGGGTAGAAACCATTGCTATAGAAGATAGAGTAGAACCTTAAAAGCATTTGTCTAGAGATTGGAGATATTTTTCTTGTCATCCTAAAGAATTGATCTTAGGAGACTCGTCTGAAGGTGTAAGAACTAGGTATGGACTTTGGAAGGAGGTTAGTCATTATGTATTTATCACCATGAAAGAACCCACTAATATAGATTAAGTGTTCAGAGATCAATTTCAAATCCTAGGAATACAAGAAAAGTTAAACTAACTTGTTAGGAATGATGCGTGGGAACTAGTCAAGAGACCTAATGAACATAATGTGGTTGGAACAAAGTAGGTCTTCAAAAATAAGATGAATGACTCTAGAATAGTAGTGAAGAATAAGGCCATACTAGTAGCTAAGGGATATAACAAAATTGAGGGAATAGACTTTGAGGAAACATTTGCCCTAATAACTAGACTAAAAGCCATAAGGGTGCTCTTAGCCTTTGCTTATTTAAAGGGTTTTAAGTTGTATCAAAAGACATTAAGAGTGACTTTATAAATGAATAATCAAGGAGAATTTTTATGTTGAGCAACCCCCTATTTGAGAATTCATGATTTCTAAACCATGTGCTTAAATTGAAAAAGACATTATATGGGTTAAAGCAAACATCTAGAGCCTAGTATGAAAGGCTGAGTTCATTTCTACTAGATATAGTCTTTGTTATGGATAGTGTAGAAGCCGCCCTCTTAAAAAAAGAAGGAGAAGATTTACTCATCTGTCAAATCTATGTTAATGATATTTTATTTTGATCATCGAATAAAAATCTTTGTGATGAATTTTCAAAAACTATGAGCAAAGAGTTTGAAATGAGCATGATTGGATAACTTAATTATTTTCTTGGCTTCAGTATAAAATAGTTGGATGATGGAACCTTCCTTAACCAAAATAATTGCTTCAAGAAAATTCTTAAAAAATATAAAATGGATAATGCTAAGACTATAAACACTCCTATGAGCTCCAGTGTTCAATTATATAAGGACCCAAATAGAAAATCACTGGATTAGAAAAAATATAGGGGAATTATTGGATCACTTATTTGCTTAACTAGACCAGATATAATATTCAGTGTTTTCCTTTGTACTAGATTTAAAGTAAACCTGAAAGAATCACATATGACTAATATTAAAAAAATTCTTAGAAATTTGTTAGGCACTCTAAACCTAGGAATCTAGTATCCTAGACATAACACCTCTTTTAAAATTATAGGATATTTGGATTTTAATTTTGTAAGATATATGATAGATAGAAAAAGTACTTATGTAACTTATCAATTCATAAAAAAACTATTAGTTTCTTGGTCCAGTAGAAAATAAAATTCAGTAGCACTCTTCATAGTTGAGGTAGAATAAATAGCAATAGGGAGTTGTGTTGCTCAAGTCATATGGCTAATGAAATAACTCTTAGATCTTGGACTACCTACAGAAACCATTTTAATTATGTGTGAAAACACTAATGCAATTTGTATATCCAAAAATCTAATTCAGTTGTCTTGTATAAAACATATAGATATTAGACATCACTGCATAAGAGATCATGTAGATAAGAGATATAGAATTGCACCACATTTCTACAGTGGATTAACTTGTAGATATATTGAAAAACCCCTAGAATATGACACCTTTAGTACCTTGAGAACAAAACTAGGAGTTATAAACATTCATATTTAATACAAGAGAAATAAAAAAAAAAACAAAAAAAATTCATTTGAAAGAATTTGTTTATATGTGTTTAAATTGTATGTGTTTATTCATATGTCTATTTACATTTTATTTGTTGTTGTTTGTTTAAAAAAATAAAAAAAAATTTGTTCTAAGATATTTTCTTATCATCACATATGCACTTCACTAAACCATAATAATCTTTAATTTTTTTGTTGATCGTGTTGTACCATTACAATTTATACTGAGTGATATGCATAAATGCACAGATCAAAACCCTTTATTGCATCAAAAGTTCAGATTAAATCATTAATATATGCATCATATTGTATGAACCTCCCTTTATATTGTACGATCCATTTTTCATTGACCTTTAAGAAATTCAATCCGTTCGGTACGAAATTATTGCCATTCGTACTGTACGATACCTCCCTTTATATTGTATGATACATATGTCAAAATGGATTGAGCAAATTTAATTTGTCCAATATGATAATAATTGAAGTTCGTATTGTATGAACAACTATTTGTATTGTACGATGCTTTTCATCAATGCCATACCAATGACCCCTTGGGATGAATGAAATTTCTTAAGATTGTCTAGTACGATCCTGATCTTATTGTATGATACCTTAATCATATTGTATGATTGGCCAAAAATTCTATAAATTGGATGGTTAAATTGGATCAATTCACTCAAACATTCTTCACACTTCTACTTTCTAATCCTTCCTACTTAATGGCTGATGGAAGCAAGCGATGTTGTCTTACCTCCGAAAGTTCTTCCTCCCATCGTTCAAGCAATGATAAGTTTCTAATTGCTGCTGATGAAGTAGCATATCCCAAATATAAGGAAGCCTGAATCAAACAATCATGCATCCTAAATTAGCACGTCTTGAATTTTCTGGTGATGCATCTTTTTGACACCACTACCTTCCAATTACTCCTTACTCTAGCCTTTCCCTTCCACTCTACAATTCTTTATAACTTATTAGAAAATATTAGGATCAATGGAGACGTCTCAATTATGACATCCTATATTTTCTTTCACAATGTTGAAATCATAGAAGGTGACTTAGGAAAACTCCTTTACCTTAAAACTGAGGGAGTTCGACCCCATTCTATGACTTCCATTTTACACTATAATTAGAGTAGAGTCAATCTAACAATTAGGAATTCAACACTGAATCAACACCAACCCTTAGTCCAATCCTTAAATCACAATGCAAGGGTTATCCAACATGTCCTTCGTATTACAATTATTCCAAAAAATGGAGATCGTGTGAACATCACCCCTTAACTTAGTCACGAATTTTATCATGACTGACACTCACATTGATGAATCTAAATTGCTAATTGATTAAATTCAAAATTTAACTCCTATAAGACTCCCATTCTACAAGAAGAAAGAAAAATGTGGCTTTAGGACATGTCATAGCTTATATCTTAAACAAAAAATATGAAATCATGTATCTTGCACTTCCCGTCAATTATCATATCTTCTATACAGATGCTTCCTTTTGTATTCTATTTCATCGAGGCCAATACCCAGACAAGCCAGTTTTCGATAAGATAGGGGGAGATGCCCCTACACCAACATCAGCTCCAGTGGCTCTAGAACCAGTACCAACCACTCACCATAACTAGTATAAAGAATCGATACAACATGACCATCTTGAATCCTGCCTAGACCAACAAAAAATTCAACATGATGAAGACATTGGATGGTTTAGGGCACAAATTGACTCAATTCAGACTCAATTATCCTCCATTCACAACTATTTCCAATTACATCCATCACCACCACCACTTGATCAGGGACAATCTTACTTTTATTTTTGTGTTGTGTTGTGTTTTTTTTTTTTTTACTATTATGCTCATTTTCTACTAGTGCCCTCCTCTTTTTTGTGAAGTTAAAAGGAGGAGAACAATTTTGGTTGCTTAGCTTTTCTTTTATGTTTGTTCTATTTTATGTGTGCATTTCTTTGTTTAATAAAAATTCCTATTTTCTATATTTTATTTGTTTGTAATATTCTTTTCTGTCCTTAAAAAAAAAGTGTCAGGCATCCCCTATTTTTCTAACATCTTTTACTTACTAAGGGGGAACTTAGGATGAAAAATCTTTCAAGCTACACTTCAACCAAAATTTATTTGTCATCATAAAAAGGGGGAGATTGTTACAAATCTAGGATCCCTAGCATATAATTTTGATGTGATAAACCTTATTAACTGAATTGTACATTATCAGGAAATATGTTGGATATTATTTTTGTTTTTATGTGCTAACAATTATAGGTACAATACTTAGGAAGACTAAAGACTCAAGATTAGGTAGGTTAGGATATCAAGTCAAAAGAGTTTGTATTTTTATTTTCTTTAATTTTCGATTTTATTGAGTAAGGCCACATTAGAGTGTATGTAATTAGGTGACCTTGCACACTCACGCAATGGAATTTTTATTGCGTCCTCCCACCTGACGTAGAGATACGTCCTCCCACCGCCAAAAAACTCGGTTTTTGCTCGGTATTGCTAGGTATTATTTGATAATAACGAGGAATATCATCATGTGAAGACCAATACTGAGTTATGCCGAGTTGTACCGAGCAATACTGAGCAATACAAAAAAAAAATATTGAGTTCTTTCTAGGAAAAACTAGGTATTTGTTTGTATTGCTCGGTATTGCTCGGTATAGCTCGGTATAACTCGGTATTGGTCTTCACATGATGATATTCCTCATTATTGTTTGGTATTGCTCGGTATTTCTCATTTTTAGCGCGAATTTAGCTCTGGGGGGATGTATTCTACGCAGGTGGGAGGACTCAAAAAAAATTCCACGCAATGAGGGAGAGGAAAATTTTTTAAAAGTTAAAATTTTTTGAACTAATTGTAATATATAATTAAAAATTGTACTGTACGATCAATTTCTTTAAATAATTGTTCAACAACTAATTAAAATATCCTGTTTCATGAACTTGAAATTCATACTGTATGATATATATCATATTATATTATTTATTTCATTATCAAAGCCCTGGCAGAAAAATTAATTTAATAAGTTTTTGAAATTGATATTTTGAACAAATCGTATTGTTTGATTAAAATAATACTGTATAAAAATTTAAAATCTTTCTAAGTTTAATCCACATAATTAGTCAATCAAATCATGGTTAATTAATGATATTCGATCACACTATACAATGTAGATCGTGCTAGATAATTAATAAAGATGAAATATAGTCGTCCTAGAGATCATACCAAATAAAACAATGATTTTTGACTTAATCGTACTGTATGATAGTCATATCGTACTGGGTAATTTGTCTAAAAAAAGCCAACCATAAGAACAGTATGAGATGAATGAAAGAGAGAAATTTCTTTCATCCCAAGAATCACCAAATAAAAAAAATTAAACATATCGTATTGGATGATCTCTTCATTGTACTATACAATGTGAATTGAATAGTTCACTTGAACAACTATTTACATCGTACTAGATGGTACTAGTTTTGAATTGATTGTACTGTATGAACTGTGATCGTATTGTACGAATAATGATGACTAACTTGAATTTTTAAGATTTTTTAAGCTAATTATAAAAATAATGTCATTAATATTGTCTACATACATGTGAAGGGCAGAATGTAACTGAAGGAGGAACTTTAGAGAGAGCTTTTAGAGAAAATCAAGGTTTGTGAGAGGAAGGAGAAGGTGAGCTTGAGCGTGATAGAGAAGTAGTGTGAGGGGGGTCACACAGTTACTCCAAGCTAGTTGCACGCTTATTCCTCCTGTGGCCTTGGTAAGTTTTATGGGGAGCTCTCTAAGAAGAAAGGCTTCATAGGCAAGTCCTCTAGGTTCAGAAAGTTCGTTAGGGATGTTAGGCCCTATATGAACTGTCACAAGGCTAATAAAGAGAGAGGTGATTTGGAAAAGAAGAATATTTTAAACAAAGACAAAAACCCAAACCAAAATCACCACAAAAAAGGTGCGGAAGAAAAAATAAATGCGGAAACGAAAATAAGAAAAGAACACACCAGATTTATAGTGGTTCGGTCAAACCTTGACCTACTTCCACTCCTTGGAGGCACCCTCCAAGTATTGCACTACAAAAGTGTCTCTGCTTTAGCCCCCACAGCTAGGCGGAGAAGCTCTTATAAAATCACTTCCACCTTCCCCGGTGCGGCGGAGTCGCCGGGTCCTTTGACAACAAAGAGATCTTCTTCTTTGGTGAACTTAACTCGAGACAAGCCTTGAATCCGATGTTACTAAGGTGGGAGTTCGCCGGAGCAACCGTGTGGATCCCCCACCACACTCCCTTGAGTTCCTCCCCCTCACAGGATCTTCTCCCTCTCAAACTCCACCCTTTCCTCTCTCCCTTTCAAGCTCACTCTTCAAGTCTCCCCCACAAGAACGAAGCTCTAATGGCTGCATAAGACACATACAAAAGTTTCCATGCCATAGCTTAAATAGAAGCTCTCAAAACGAGCTCATTAATGCAAGTTACCGACATTATCGTCCAGGACGATAGGTATATCGTCCTGGCCGATCAGTACAAATTAAGCTCATTAGCCCGGGACGATATGGGACGATCAGAAGAAAATTGGTTACATCGTCCTGGCCGATCTTACGATCGTCCTGGACGATTAGTTTAAAACCGATTTCAATCATCCTGATCATCGCCCTGTTTTTGAGCTGGCCGATATAGATCGTCCAGGCCATCATCCTGG